>NW_026047784.1:0-36927 GCF_023864345.2 Schistocerca serialis cubense
TGGGAATTAGTGGGGCCGGCTGTTGTGTTGGTTCCTTGTGTCTTGTGTCGCGTAGCTTGATGGCAACGTGGAAGGACGCCGGTTTCGTTTCGAGCCTTGCGTGTGGTTGTCGACGTTGACTGGTTGGCGTGTGCCGATGCACGTGCATGTGTGGGTCGCGAGTGCGTTTTTGGCTGGCTGTGTGTGTGTGTGTGTGTGTTTGTTTTGGGGGGGAAGGGGGAGGCGGTGGTGAAAGTGCAGTCGTTGCCACGGGCGTCGTCGGGTGGGGCTGGGGCTGTGCGTCGTGGCGGAAAGGTGGTAGGTTGCGGGAAGCGAGCCCGTCGTTGACGGTGTCGCGTGAGTTGTGAATCGAGTGGGGCGCGGGGCGCGGGACAGGAGCAGCGTGCCGCTGCGTCGTGGTCGTCAGCAGAGGCTGTGCGTGTGCTTGTCCTTTTTGTGGGCGGTTCGTGCGAGGCGTTTTTGTTTTGTGTTGCCCTAGTTGTTAGTTTATTGTGTTTGTGTTTGTTATTTTGAGACGACGACTGGTTGGTGGCGTGCGCGCGAAGTGGCGGTGTGCGCTTCCCGTGTCGTTTGATTTTTTTGTTTTTGTGTGTTTTTTTTTGTTTTTTGCACTGGGCCCCGGTGGGTGGGTGCGTGTGTGTCGATTGCCGGCTGGCGAAAGGTGCGCCATCGGCGGGGTGGGTCGCCGGCACAAGTAGAGGCGGCGGCGTTGTTGCTGTTGTTGTGTGGTGTTTGTTTTGTTCGGCTGTGTCGGCGAGCTGTGTTGCGGTGCGTGTGAATGGTGGTGCAAAAGTGCTGGCGTTGGGGCTGCGACTGCGACGGCGGCGAGCCGCGGGCGCGCCATTGATAGTGATGTTGTGAACAGCGGCTGTGTACGGTAGTGGTGTTGTTGTAGCACGACGTGCATCCGGGCCGGCGCGGAAAGCGCAGTTGCGGGCGGTTGCCCTTCGGTGCCAGCCATGTCGCGTGAGCGGCGGGTTGCTCTGGTGTCGACACGTGGTGCTCTGGGTTGTTGTGTGGTGCCCTTTGGCCGGTGGGGGTGGTTCGCGTGTGTCTCGTTCGCGCTCGGTGTCTGGTCGTGGTCGTGCTGCTCCCCCGTCTGTCGGCGGTTTCCGACGTCGTCTGTACGTTTTTTTTGTTCGTTTGCGGCGTGCCTGCCGACGTCCGTCCCGTCGCGACCTTTCAACCGAAAGTGTGGCGCCCGAAGGTGAACGAACGTAACCCTGACCTCGGCGCTTTACGCTGAGCCGAGCGAACCGAACCGAACCGAACCTAACCTGTGGTGTGGCGAGGTGAGCTCAGCCTGTGAGCCCCTAACGTCTACGTAAGGTAAGCTGTCCGGCTCACGCCTCACGTTTGAACGCTTTTCTAACCTACGTTTGACGCTTCTTAACCTAGCACCGACCCCTTAACCTAACGTGTAACCTAACCTAACCTAACCTCTGACGCCTGACGTGTTTGAATGCTTAACCTAAGTTTGACGCTTAACCTAACCCAAGTCCCCTTAACCTAACCCACGTCCACCTAACCTAACCTAACGTAGACGTGTAAACGTAATGTGTAACGCGTAACGTGTAAGGTCGGCTGTCGTGTGTGCTTGACGGCAGATTGGGTTGGTCTGTAGATTCGGATTGCGGTTTGCCTCGGTCGAGGGGTTGGGTCGGAAGCGGCGAGGGGCGGCGGCGCCTGTTGCGCAGGCGGCGTCCGTTTGCGGCGGGCAATTGTTGAGAAACGGCTGTGAATGTTGGCGGGCGAGAGGAGGAGGACGGCGCGCGATGTGGCCCGACGGCTGCGGGCCGATCGGGAAACGGCGGGAGGGCGACGGAAGGCGATGGGGCGGCGGAGGCGCGTTTGCACGGCCGTCATCGCCGCACGCCTCGGCTTGTGTGGCTGTGGCGCCGGCCGCGCTGGCCGGGCTGCCGCGGCGACGGTGTGGGAGTTTTGCCGAAGGTTTGGCCATTGTGGCGGGTCGTCGGCTGGGGCTGTGGGGGCGGCATTTGGGCGGGGGCGGCGATTCTCGGCGGGCCGACCCAGGCTGTAGCGCGCGGTAGCTGCAGTTTGGCCGTGGTTTGCGGCGCTGCCGTGGCGACTGGTTGGCGACTGTGGTGTGGCTGTGTGTAGCCCCATCCTCGGTGGTTTGAAAGGCGCGGGCGGTTGTGGCGCAGGTTTGGGGCTGCTCCGCACAGGCTGTCGGACGTTGGGCGGTAGCAAGCGCGGGAGGCGCGGCGCGGCGGCGCGCAGAGTGGCGGCCGCTCTCTCGGCCGTCCGCGCCCGCCCGCGACACTGGCTGGGCCTTGTGATTCTCTGCTCTGCTGCTGTGCTGTGCTTGCGTGCCTGCCGTCCCGCTCGCTCTCGCTGTGTGTTACGCGCGTCGTCGAAATGGCAGATCAGGCGGCTACGAACGAGACTGCTGCGGCACCCGCCGCCACCGGCACTACGAAGAAGGCCAAGTCTGCGTCGTCTGCGAAGAAGCCGCGCGCCAAGCCTGCGCACCCGCGCACCTCTGAGATGGTGACGGCCGCCATCAAGAGTCTGAAGGAGCGCGGCGGGTCGTCGCTGCAGGCGATCAAGAAGTACATAGCCGCGCACTACAAGCTGGACGCGGAGAAGCTGGCGCCGTTTATCAAGAAGTACCTCAAGTCGGCCGTCGTGGCGGGCGAGCTGGTGCAGACGAAGGGGAAGGGCGCGTCCGGCTCGTTCAAGCTTGCCGGCGCCGGCGGCGGGGGGGCGGCCGAGGGCGGCAAGGCTCGTGCTGGCGGTGCCAAGAAGAAGCGCGCCGCTCCGGCCAGCAAGGAGAAGAAGGGCGCCCGTGCGGCCGGCGCAAAGAAGGCTGGTGGCGTGAAGGCGGCGACCGGTCGGAAGGCGGGCGCCGCCAAGAAGGCGTCTGCGGCGTCGGCCGCTCCCGCGGGTGCGAAGAAGGCGGCTGCGGCCAAGCCGGCCAAGGCCAAGTCGCCGTCGAAGGCGAAGAAGGCCGCCAAGGTTCCGACGAAGAAGCCGAAGGCGCCGCGCCCGAAGAAGGCGACGACGCCGTCTAAGGCGAAGGCTTCGCCCAAGAAGAAGAAGTAGAGTAGAGGAGAAAGAGATGGGAATGGAAGGGTTTGGCGCTTGACTCCGTCGTCCCCACCCCCCGTCGTCGTCTAGTGGCGCGCAAGAGACGCGCGGCCCAAAACGGCCCTTCTCAGGGCCATCAAAGCACGTCGGGGAAGGTTTTGATTGTCGTGTTGCGTTTGGTGTGGGTGTCTGTCTGGCGTTTCTGTATGCCCGTGGGGATGCTGTTTGCGTGCCGTGGTGGTTGGATTGCGGGGGTCGGTGGCGGGTGTGGGCGGCGGTAGCGGTAAGCGGTGTTGTTGTTGTCGTGGTTGATTGTCGCCGTGTTTGTGGCGGCGGCCGACGGTTGGTTTTCTGTCGCGTTGTTTTGTTTGAATACGTTGGTTGGCTTGCCTGCGTTCGTTCTTCTCGGATGTCTGTCTTGTCGAGTCGTGTCTGGTCTTTGTTTTGTTTTGTTCCTTTGTGTGTGTGTGTGTGTGTGATGTTTTGCAACGGGGGGCACGTTGAGATGCGGAAGGAGTCGGCGGGGATTTCGGTGGCGTGTAGAGCGAGCGAGCGCGCCTGCCTGGCCGTTGGCCGTCGGAGTGGAGTGCGGGTTTTTTTTGTTTTCGAAACGAAAGCGGCGGCCGGCCAGCCACCCGTGCGGTGTGACGTCGGCCGTTGGGTATTGTGCGCTTTGAGCGCCGGGGAGGGATGATGTGTGATTGTTGCGCGCTGCTAGCAGGCAGGCAGAGTGAGCGGGTGTGGCGGACGGACGGGAAGTGGTGGTTTTTTGTTTTGTTTTTGGGTTGCGGGGCGAGAGGCAGGCGACCGACAAAGTTTGCTCGCGACGGAGAGATGTTAGTGGCCCTGAAAAGGGCCGTTTTTGTTTGTGCGGTGCGGTGCCGCGGCGCGGTTTAGGCGCGCTCGCCGCGGATGCGGCGCGCGAGCTGGATGTCCTTGGGCATGATGGTGACGCGCTTGGCGTGGATTGCGCACAGGTTGGTGTCTTCGAAGAGGCCGACGAGGTAGGCCTCGCTGGCCTCCTGCAGGGCCATGACTGCGGAGCTCTGGAAGCGCAGGTCGGTCTTGAAGTCCTGGGCGATCTCGCGCACTAGGCGCTGGAATGGCAGCTTGCGGATGAGCAGCTCTGTGCTCTTCTGGTAGCGCCTGATTTCTCGCAGGGCGACGGTGCCCGGCCTGTAGCGGTGGGGCTTCTTGACGCCTCCGGTGGCGGGCGCGCTCTTCCTCGCCGCCTTGGTGGCGAGCTGTTTGCGCGGCGCCTTTCCGCCGGTGGACTTGCGGGCCGTTTGCTTTGTGCGGGCCATGGCGGTAGCGGTAGCGGTAGCGGAGCGGCGTGCGTGGAGGTTAGGTGCGGCGCGGCGTCCGGTGCTGCCTTGACAACGGGCCCGCGCGCCTCCGTGCTGCGCTTATATGCCCTCGGTTGCGCGTGGTGGGGGGAGGGCGGGCCAGAGTCTATATAGGGGGGCGGCGGGCGCGCTGGGCGCAGACCGTAGCCGACTCGCCAGCCGCTGCAGCTGCTGTTTGTGCACGTTTTGCTTTGCCCGAGGAAGGAAGGATGACAGGCCGCGGCAAGGGAGGAAAGGGGCTCGGCAAGGGTGGCGCCAAGCGGCACCGCAAGGTGTTGCGCGACAACATCCAGGGCATCACGAAGCCCGCCATCCGCCGCCTGGCTCGCAGGGGCGGCGTGAAGCGCATCTCTGGTCTGATCTACGAGGAGACCCGCGGGGTGCTGAAGGTGTTCCTGGAGAACGTGATCCGCGACGCGGTGACGTACACTGAGCACGCCAAGCGCAAGACTGTGACGGCCATGGACGTGGTGTACGCCCTGAAGAGGCAGGGGCGCACCCTGTACGGTTTCGGCGGTTAGGCTGCGTCGCAGCGGGCGCTGGCCTTCCCGCGGCCGTGCTTGTGGGTGGGAGAGACTAGAAAACGGCCCTTTTCAGGGCCACCACACTGTTCGGAAGTTGAAAAGTGCGAAAGAGTCTGTGTTGTTGTTGCTGCGTGTGTGCGCTGTGTTGTTTGTTTGTTTGTTTCTTTCTTTCTTTCTTTCCGTTTGAGCGACGTGATGTGACTGGGAGGGGAGAAGGAAAGGAAACGTGTCATGTGGCTGGCTGTGTGTGGAGCTGCTTCGTTTGTGTGTCTTTGTATCGATCGCGACGGAGATGGCGGGCTGTGTGTTGTTGTGCGAGAGGCGGTGATTATTTGCTTGCGTGGTTTGTCTCTGTGTGTTTGTTTGCGGCGGCGTTGGGGTTTCCGAGGCAAGGCGTGTGGGCATAGGCGGCCGGATCAGCTGTTTCGTTCGTGTCGACGGCCGTTGCGCGCGGGAGTGGAGGGCGGTGTGTCGACACGCCTCCCTTTAACAATGGTCATTATTGCTGCCGTTGTCGGTTTGGAAGGCGACTGCGACCGTGCAAAATGTGTGTGTGTTGGGCCACACGGGCTGTGTGGACGACAAGATGGCGGACGTGCGCCGGCGGCGGCTGTGCTGTGACAGTGCAAAGTTAAAACAAAACAAGGTGCGGCGAGGACGACTGAAATTTTGCTTTGGACGTAGGTGTGTGTGGTGGCCCTGAAAAGGGCCGATTGTTGTGGGCCGAGCCGAGCCGGCAAAGCGCGTTGCGTGCAGGGGAGCACGCGGCGCTGCGATTGCCTGGCCTCCTTTAGGCCTTCTTCTCGGTCTTCTTTGGCAGCAGGACGGCCTGGATGTTGGGCAGGACACCACCCTGTGCGATGGTGACGCCCGACAGGAGCTTGTTGAGCTCCTCGTCGTTGCGGATGGCAAGCTGCAGGTGGCGCGGGATGATGCGCGTCTTCTTGTTGTCGCGGGCCGCGTTTCCGGCCAGCTCGAGCACCTCAGCCGCGAGGTACTCCATGACGGCGGCGAGGTAGACGGGCGCCCCGGCGCCGACGCGCTCTGCGTAGTTTCCCTTGCGCAGGAGGCGGTGGATTCTGCCGACCGGGAACTGGAGCCCAGCCCTGCTTGAGCGGGACTTTGACTTGCCCTTGACTTTGCCTCCCTTTCCGCGTCCGGACATGGCGATGGGCTAGCGACGGTGCACACGAAACGGAAACGAAAACGACCGGTGCGAGCGGCAGCGAGTCGAGCAGCGGAGTGCGTGCCGGCGCAGCCGGGGTGGGGGTGCTTTATGGGCTCGGGTGCGGCGGCCGGTTGCGCGCGCGCCCCATTGGTCGGCGGCCGCAACAGGGCGAGCTGGTAAAGGTGCGGCGGCGGCTGGCGGCGGGTGCCACTGTGTGGGGAGACGCTGACTAGAGCGGAGCGCTTGCTACTGGTGTTGCTGCTGCCGTACGTTGGTTCGAGATGCCGCCCAAGACTAGCGGGAAGGCCGCCAAGAAGGCTGGCAAGGCGCAGAAGAACATTTCGAAGGGCGACAAGAAGAAGAAGCGCAAGAGGAAGGAGAGCTATGCCATCTACATCTACAAGGTGCTGAAGCAGGTGCACCCTGACACGGGCATCTCGTCGAAGGCGATGAGCATCATGAACAGCTTCGTGAACGACATTTTCGAGCGCATTGCGGCCGAGGCTTCTCGCCTGGCGCACTACAACAAGCGCTCGACCATCACGTCCCGCGAGATCCAGACCGCTGTGCGGCTGTTGCTGCCTGGCGAGCTGGCCAAGCACGCCGTGAGCGAGGGCACGAAGGCGGTGACCAAGTACACGAGCTCCAAGTAAGGAGGTGGCTCTGGAATGGAAGGAAGGATGGAGAAGGCTCCTCCGTTGCGAGAGCGGCAAAACGGCCCTTTTCAGGGCCACCAACTTGCCTTTTGCGGGAAGGGCGGAATTGTTGTTGTTTGTGTGGACGGCTGTGATGTGTGTGTGTGCATTTTGATTGTGGGTGGGGGGGCGCGTCAAAGCGTGTTGCGCGGGGTACGGCCACGAGGTTGGTCGCCGTGGCGTGGAATGGTGGCACGCCTCGTTGGCGTGGTTTTTGACCCATTGGTGTTGTTGGTGTGTGTGTGTGTGTGAGACCCGTCTGCGAGGGGGGGACAGTGTGATCGGCGACTTTTGTGTCACCGTAACGACGGCCGTTTGCGGGTTTGTTTTTTTGCACATCATACATGGCGAGGGTGAAATGTGAAATGTTTTTGTTTGGTTTTTTTTGCCGCCCACTATTCCCTTTGCTGTACGCCGAGTTTGACAATGGTGCGACGTAACTGCAGCGTGGAGGTGTGTGAGTGACGTTGAAATGAACGTGCCATTAAGACGCATTGTTGTTGTATTGTACTGTACGTGTACGGCGACACGCACGATGATGTACCATTCGACTCTGATGTTTGATAGCCGTGTCTGACTGATTGCGTACGACGCACGCACACCGATGTCGTCATTCAAGATGCACGCTAGACGACGACGGCGGCGGCGGCGGTCGTTTGTTTGGCGAATGTCTGTACACGTGTTTGTCTGTGTCCATCCGGTATGTATTTGTTTGTTTGAAAGTGTTTTGTGTGTCGGTGACGTGGTCCGATCCGTCGCCCCCTGAGTAACTGTCGATCGGCGCGATAGACCGGCGTCACGCAACTGAACCGAAGTCTTGGGCACACCCGTCATACTGTTGTACACCGTCGCGCTGAGAACGGTAACGAAAGGTTGACTTTGATCGGTCGAATGTCTGGGCAGAACGTGAGGAATGAGGCGAGAGTGCAAGGAGGGGGGGGGGCAAAAGAGAGAGGAAGGGAAAAAGGGGAGAAACGCATTCGTAGAGCAACGGAACGTTCCCGTGTCGGAGGCGTATTGGAGCCGCACTGAAATGCGTTTAACGGCGGCGCGGCTGCAAGTGTCTGCCGTGGTGAACGTTACCTTTGACGGCTGCATTGGGCTTTGCCTTTGCTTTTGCTTTTGCTTTCGCTTTCGCGTTCGCTTTCGCTTTCCCGGATGTACGTAACGTTTGTTGATATGGTTCTGAGGAAGAGTGTATGACAGTGCCGTGCCGTCCATGTTCGTGTGCCCTCCCATTGTGTGTATGCTATTGTCTGTGTACTTGAATGATGTATGTAGGTGTTAGTGGACATGTTTTACCAGTGGGGGGAAATGGATCGTCGATAGTTGCCGTCACTCTGTCACGGTCGAGATGACGCACCCTCCGTACAGAAAGGTGTCGAGAAAGTGAGTGAGTGTGTGCGTCCGTGAATTGGCAGTGTTTGGAGGTGGGCGTGCCCTGGATGTGGCCCGGAAAAGGCTGTTCGTTAGGCGGTAGTGTTGTGTGGACAGGGGAGGGGCATGCGTAACGCTGCTGGCATGGCATTTCGGGAGATGGGAGGGGGCAAACGAGGAAACGAGGAGCGGCGGCCAAAGACGGGACGGGGAGGGGCGCGGTGTGGGTGGCTTGCGCCTGTGCTCGGCGTTGTGGTTTGTGCAAAAGAGGAGGAGAAAAACAATGTGAGTTGCCAGGGAGGGGAGCGGTGTTGTGTTGTGGTTGTCGTGGTGTAGCCGCAGACGCGGCTGTCAGTGAACGTGGCGAGACGGACGGATGCGCGGAGGGGCGGGGGCGGCGCATTTCGCCGGTGCCGTGCCGTGCCGTGCCGTGCCGTGCCGTGCCGTGCCGTGCCATGCCTGAAAGCCGCGTGGTCGCTGTGTTGTTGGTGGCGTGGGGGCGAGGAGAGTACCGTACGGGTGTGCTTGTGCGCCGGAAATGGCACACTGCGCCCGCCCGTCTTGGAGGCTGATGGCTGTGGTGTGGAAATGGGGCGCGGTGATGTTGAAGCAGTTGAAGAACAGAAAAGAAACCAAGAAAACGGAAGGCGTGATGCGGCGGTGGTGGTGAGAGCGGGAAAAACAAAACAAAAAAAAAAAAAACAACAAAAAAAAAGAAGGAAAAACAACAAGAAACAAAAAAGAAAACAAAAAGTCTATCAATATTAAAATGTAAATGGAAATGGAAATGGACCCAGGTATAACCTCCCTGCACAAATAGCAGAGAGTCCGATGATAATAAAAATGTGCCAGAATGTTAACGTCCCTACAAAACAAACCCAACGGTAATATTAATGAAAGAGTGAACCGTATGTAACATTGCAACAGACATAATGAAACCTGATAAATTGTATAAGGGCAGCAGCGTTGACCTTTGGCCCTGTATTCAGAATAAAAAGAGCCAAAGATCGTTACCCCAATGAAAAAGACACTGAAACACGTATGTAACATAGTAGCGATGGCGAGACGTTGTAGCATCTGTGACCAGAGAGTTTGCGCTGGACTGCGCGAGTGTTGCGAGCGGTTCTCAGTCAGTCAGTCTGTCTGTCAGTAGTCGTTGCGAGTCCGTAGCTCTGTGTAGTTGAGGGCTGTACTCTGTCAGTAGTCGTCGCGTGCAGTACGCTAATAGTCGTCATGCAGAGCGGTCGGTCAGTAGTAGCAGCCGAGTGCGGTTGTGTGATGTAGGTGGTCGGCAACACTGGTCAAGATGGTGAATAAGGTATACTGTTAATTAATATAATCATTAGATAATGAAAAAGTGTAATTATTCTCCAACAAGTTCCCCAATAATAATTTTTATTTCAAAAGCATTTTTCAAACATTTAATTTGTTATTGAACTAAAGAGTTCGTTGCACTTCACATTTCATTCCACTGCTTTGAAGAAAAATGTCACTAAAATCACAAAAAAAGAGAATATTATTATTTGCAAATGCAGTTCCTCCAAGCGCTGCGCAACAACCAGAGCAGAAATGTGACATCCATTTATTCGGAGGTAAGACTTTAATTCTGATTGTTTTGCACAGGGCCAAAGACCGATATTTCGGTTTAATTGAAGTTTCTTGTCACTGAACGGACGTTTGTAAATGTTGTGTGAAGACTTTATATTTGAGTCAGATTGCGAATTTCACATTTTTGTTGCCATTTTCAATACCTCTCATTGTGGGCGAGGTTACAATTAGCGCAATGTCCATTAGCATCCGTAAATAACATTGTCCATTATTTTAAATTTTGCTGGGAGGTTACAACACACACACACAAAAAAAAAAAAAAACAAAAAATTGCATTTATATCCGCTCCTCAATTGTAGATACCCCTTACACAGCTGTGTGCAATGAATGAGTGCTGGCTGGTAATTAATTGCACTCCTTGGAGGGAAATGCCATAGGAAGTAGTCTTTAAAAAGTGAATGTTTTTCGTTAAGAGACAAAAGTTACTTTAGAAAAAAAGTAATAGTGGGGCTTTTGTTGTTGAACAAAAGAAGTACAATGAACATACGTTATCAGATTTGCGCAATGCAGCGTCACACCACCTTTTGATTATAACACAATATACTATACATCGTCCCGAACCGTGACCAGAGTCGCGAGACGAGCAGAGCACGCCGCCGACGCCCGCTCAGTACAACCGTCGACCCGCTACTACTGTCGACCGACTACTACCTCTCCCGACTCGCGCTACAATATATATAACAACTGTTCCTGGCGACCCGGTGCGTGCCACTACTGTCGTCTGGCGCGGTCCAAGCGCCGACTAGCAGCGATAAAGAACTCTCTGGTCAGACAGAGATGCTGTCATGCCTCGCCATCGCTCTGGTAATGAATACATACGTGTTGCAGCGTGCGTACCACCGGAACACGCAGTGGCGGAGCCAAAGACTGTGTTGTCGAGGTCGAGTGCGAGTGGGAAGAGAGGCAGCGTCGGCACGGAGATGCAAGCGAGCGCGAGACGCACGGGGGCTGCGGCGTGGCGCGTTTGCGGTCGGCGCCTTTGGTGGCAACGGCCGGGACAAGCAGCGGTGTATGGTGTGGTGCGGGGCGGACAGGGGCGGCGGTGGACGGGGAGGAGGCGGCGCGACGACGGCATGGGGGCGAAAACGGGACGGGGGACGGCGGATGTTGAGAGGCGTCACGCGCGGACAGGACACAGACACAGAGACACACAGATTGGAAAGGGAGGGTGCGCGGTAGTAGTTGGGAATGTGCGTACCGTGCGGGATGGGAGTGGGCGAGGAACACGGTCGTGGCCCCTGTTTTGGGTGCGTGTGATGACGTCGGTGTGTTGTGGGAAGGGAAGGTGCTGTGGCGGCGGCGCGTAATGGGCGTAGGCCGAAAAGAGAAAGGAACGTGGGCAGTGTGTTGGCACGCGTCGGTTCGACTGCGACGTTGATGGGCAGGGCAGGGCAAGGTTAATGGTGGTAGGAGTAGGCGTGTGGGCGCAAAAAATCTGCCGCTGCAGGCGGTGCCGTAACCGCCATGGCGGGAAGGAGAGAAAGAAAGAAAGAAAGAAACAAAAAAAAAAAAAAAGAAAAGGAGGGGGGGGTGGGCGAAAGTGGAGAGGCGGTGGTGTGAGAAGGGCGGGGGCGGAAGGAAGGCAGGAAGGACAAGAGGCGAGGCGACGGCTTGCTTTGTGTATCGGTCGGTCTCTGGCTATGCTTCGTTTTCTGCAGCAGGGTCGGTGCGCGGCGTGGCTCGCGGCAGTGGGAACGCCTGGTGGCTGGACGGCCAGCAATGCGGTTGGATGGGCGGCCACAGCACCGCACCTGTGCCCGAGGAGGAGACGCTGGCGGCGGGCCCTGAGGTGAGGCCGGCTCGGCTGGGGCTGTGGATGTGTAGGTGTGCGCCGCTGCTGCAACAACGAGTAAAACGCGAGAAGGAGGGATGGCGGTAGAGAGAGAAAAAAAAAAAAGGTCGTGTTGTGTTGATGCGCAGGCAGACGCGTACAGAGGGACGAGCCCGGTCTGCAGCAGGGTGTGGCCGTGCCGAGTGCAGAGCAGCGGCGGCTCGGTTCGGTTCGGCCCGGCCCGGCGGGCCGCGCTGTTGTCGCGGACGTGAGCGCCCCCTGGCGGGTGGCCGGAGGCGGCGCGGCGTGTTGGACGTGTGGCTGGTGGCAGTGCACAATTTGCGAGTGGCTGGCGGTGTGGTGTGGCGGTTGGCGCGTCGGGCGGCGGAGAGGTATGTGTTGCGGGCGCCCTTTGCTGCGCTGCGTCGTTGCGTGTGCCGTACAGGGCGGGCGCTTGTCGACTGTGTGGGCGGTGTGGCGAATTGGCGTGAAACGGCTGCCGAGAGGTGTGTGGTAGCGAGCCGGTCGGTGGTGTCGGTGCGAAGGGGAATGTGCGTGCGTTTGGCGGTTTCGGTGTGCTTTTTGCGGCGTGAGAGTGGGAATTAGTGGGGCCGGCTGTTGTGTTGGTTCCTTGTGTCTTGTGTCGCGTAGCTTGATGGCAACGTGGAAGGACGCCGGTTTCGTTTCGAGCCTTGCGTGTGGTTGTCGACGTTGACTGGTTGGCGTGTGCCGATGCACGTGCATGTGTGGGTCGCGAGTGCGTTTTTGGCTGGCTGTGTGTGTGTGTGTGTGTGTTGTTTTGGGGGGGAAGGGGGAGGCGGTGGTGAAAGTGCAGTCGTTGCCACGGGCGTCGTCGGGTGGGGCTGGGGCTGTGCGTCGTGGCGGAAAGGTGGTAGGTTGCGGGAAGCGAGCCCGTCGTTGACGGTGTCGCGTGAGTTGTGAATCGAGTGGGGCGCGGGGCGCGGGACAGGAGCAGCGTGCCGCTGCGTCGTGGTCGTCAGCAGAGGCTGTGCGTGTGCTTGTCCTTTTTGTGGGCGGTTCGTGCGAGGCGTTTTTGTTTTGTGTTGCCCTAGTTGTTAGTTTATTGTGTTTGTGTTTGTTATTTTGAGACGACGACTGGTTGGTGGCGTGCGCGCGAAGTGGCGGTGTGCGCTTCCCGTGTCGTTTGATTTTTTTGTTTTTGTGTGTTTTTTTTTGTTTTTTGCACTGGGCCCCGGTGGGTGGGTGCGTGTGTGTCGATTGCCGGCTGGCGAAAGGTGCGCCATCGGCGGGGTGGGTCGCCGGCACAAGTAGAGGCGGCGGCGTTGTTGCTGTTGTTGTGTGGTGTTTGTTTTGTTCGGCTGTGTCGGCGAGCTGTGTTGCGGTGCGTGTGAATGGTGGTGCAAAAGTGCTGGCGTTGGGGCTGCGACTGCGACGGCGGCGAGCCGCGGGCGCGCCATTGATAGTGATGTTGTGAACAGCGGCTGTGTACGGTAGTGGTGTTGTTGTAGCACGACGTGCATCCGGGCCGGCGCGGAAAGCGCAGTTGCGGGCGGTTGCCCTTCGGTGCCAGCCATGTCGCGTGAGCGGCGGGTTGCTCTGGTGTCGACACGTGGTGCTCTGGGTTGTTGTGTGGTGCCCTTTGGCCGGTGGGGGTGGTTCGCGTGTGTCTCGTTCGCGCTCGGTGTCTGGTCGTGGTCGTGCTGCTCCCCCGTCTGTCGGCGGTTTCCGACGTCGTCTGTACGTTTTTTTTGTTCGTTTGCGGCGTGCCTGCCGACGTCCGTCCCGTCGCGACCTTTCAACCGAAAGTGTGGCGCCCGAAGGTGAACGAACGTAACCCTGACCTCGGCGCTTTACGCTGAGCCGAGCGAACCGAACCGAACCGAACCTAACCTGTGGTGTGGCGAGGTGAGCTCAGCCTGTGAGCCCCTAACGTCTACGTAAGGTAAGCTGTCCGGCTCACGCCTCACGTTTGAACGCTTTTCTAACCTACGTTTGACGCTTCTTAACCTAGCACCGACCCCTTAACCTAACGTGTAACCTAACCTAACCTAACCTCTGACGCCTGACGTGTTTGAATGCTTAACCTAAGTTTGACGCTTAACCTAACCCAAGTCCCCTTAACCTAACCCACGTCCACCTAACCTAACCTAACGTAGACGTGTAAACGTAATGTGTAACGCGTAACGTGTAAGGTCGGCTGTCGTGTGTGCTTGACGGCAGATTGGGTTGGTCTGTAGATTCGGATTGCGGTTTGCCTCGGTCGAGGGGTTGGGTCGGAAGCGGCGAGGGGCGGCGGCGCCTGTTGCGCAGGCGGCGTCCGTTTGCGGCGGGCAATTGTTGAGAAACGGCTGTGAATGTTGGCGGGCGAGAGGAGGAGGACGGCGCGCGATGTGGCCCGACGGCTGCGGGCCGATCGGGAAACGGCGGGAGGGCGACGGAAGGCGATGGGGCGGCGGAGGCGCGTTTGCACGGCCGTCATCGCCGCACGCCTCGGCTTGTGTGGCTGTGGCGCCGGCCGCGCTGGCCGGGCTGCCGCGGCGACGGTGTGGGAGTTTTGCCGAAGGTTTGGCCATTGTGGCGGGTCGTCGGCTGGGGCTGTGGGGGCGGCATTTGGGCGGGGGCGGCGATTCTCGGCGGGCCGACCCAGGCTGTAGCGCGCGGTAGCTGCAGTTTGGCCGTGGTTTGCGGCGCTGCCGTGGCGACTGGTTGGCGACTGTGGTGTGGCTGTGTGTAGCCCCATCCTCGGTGGTTTGAAAGGCGCGGGCGGTTGTGGCGCAGGTTTGGGGCTGCTCCGCACAGGCTGTCGGACGTTGGGCGGTAGCAAGCGCGGGAGGCGCGGCGCGGCGGCGCGCAGAGTGGCGGCCGCTCTCTCGGCCGTCCGCGCCCGCCCGCGACACTGGCTGGGCCTTGTGATTCTCTGCTCTGCTGCTGTGCTGTGCTTGCGTGCCTGCCGTCCCGCTCGCTCTCGCTGTGTGTTACGCGCGTCGTCGAAATGGCAGATCAGGCGGCTACGAACGAGACTGCTGCGGCACCCGCCGCCACCGGCACTACGAAGAAGGCCAAGTCTGCGTCGTCTGCGAAGAAGCCGCGCGCCAAGCCTGCGCACCCGCGCACCTCTGAGATGGTGACGGCCGCCATCAAGAGTCTGAAGGAGCGCGGCGGGTCGTCGCTGCAGGCGATCAAGAAGTACATAGCCGCGCACTACAAGCTGGACGCGGAGAAGCTGGCGCCGTTTATCAAGAAGTACCTCAAGTCGGCCGTCGTGGCGGGCGAGCTGGTGCAGACGAAGGGGAAGGGCGCGTCCGGCTCGTTCAAGCTTGCCGGCGCCGGCGGCGGGGGGGCGGCCGAGGGCGGCAAGGCTCGTGCTGGCGGTGCCAAGAAGAAGCGCGCCGCTCCGGCCAGCAAGGAGAAGAAGGGCGCCCGTGCGGCCGGCGCAAAGAAGGCTGGTGGCGTGAAGGCGGCGACCGGTCGGAAGGCGGGCGCCGCCAAGAAGGCGTCTGCGGCGTCGGCCGCTCCCGCGGGTGCGAAGAAGGCGGCTGCGGCCAAGCCGGCCAAGGCCAAGTCGCCGTCGAAGGCGAAGAAGGCCGCCAAGGTTCCGACGAAGAAGCCGAAGGCGCCGCGCCCGAAGAAGGCGACGACGCCGTCTAAGGCGAAGGCTTCGCCCAAGAAGAAGAAGTAGAGTAGAGGAGAAAGAGATGGGAATGGAAGGGTTTGGCGCTTGACTCCGTCGTCCCCACCCCCCGTCGTCGTCTAGTGGCGCGCAAGAGACGCGCGGCCCAAAACGGCCCTTCTCAGGGCCATCAAAGCACGTCGGGGAAGGTTTTGATTGTCGTGTTGCGTTTGGTGTGGGTGTCTGTCTGGCGTTTCTGTATGCCCGTGGGGATGCTGTTTGCGTGCCGTGGTGGTTGGATTGCGGGGGTCGGTGGCGGGTGTGGGCGGCGGTAGCGGTAAGCGGTGTTGTTGTTGTCGTGGTTGATTGTCGCCGTGTTTGTGGCGGCGGCCGACGGTTGGTTTTCTGTCGCGTTGTTTTGTTTGAATACGTTGGTTGGCTTGCCTGCGTTCGTTCTTCTCGGATGTCTGTCTTGTCGAGTCGTGTCTGGTCTTTGTTTTGTTTTGTTCCTTTGTGTGTGTGTGTGTGTGTGATGTTTTGCAACGGGGGGCACGTTGAGATGCGGAAGGAGTCGGCGGGGATTTCGGTGGCGTGTAGAGCGAGCGAGCGCGCCTGCCTGGCCGTTGGCCGTCGGAGTGGAGTGCGGGTTTTTTTTGTTTTCGAAACGAAAGCGGCGGCCGGCCAGCCACCCGTGCGGTGTGACGTCGGCCGTTGGGTATTGTGCGCTTTGAGCGCCGGGGAGGGATGATGTGTGATTGTTGCGCGCTGCTAGCAGGCAGGCAGAGTGAGCGGGTGTGGCGGACGGACGGGAAGTGGTGGTTTTTTGTTTTGTTTTTGGGTTGCGGGGCGAGAGGCAGGCGACCGACAAAGTTTGCTCGCGACGGAGAGATGTTAGTGGCCCTGAAAAGGGCCGTTTTTGTTTGTGCGGTGCGGTGCCGCGGCGCGGTTTAGGCGCGCTCGCCGCGGATGCGGCGCGCGAGCTGGATGTCCTTGGGCATGATGGTGACGCGCTTGGCGTGGATTGCGCACAGGTTGGTGTCTTCGAAGAGGCCGACGAGGTAGGCCTCGCTGGCCTCCTGCAGGGCCATGACTGCGGAGCTCTGGAAGCGCAGGTCGGTCTTGAAGTCCTGGGCGATCTCGCGCACTAGGCGCTGGAATGGCAGCTTGCGGATGAGCAGCTCTGTGCTCTTCTGGTAGCGCCTGATTTCTCGCAGGGCGACGGTGCCCGGCCTGTAGCGGTGGGGCTTCTTGACGCCTCCGGTGGCGGGCGCGCTCTTCCTCGCCGCCTTGGTGGCGAGCTGTTTGCGCGGCGCCTTTCCGCCGGTGGACTTGCGGGCCGTTTGCTTTGTGCGGGCCATGGCGGTAGCGGTAGCGGTAGCGGAGCGGCGTGCGTGGAGGTTAGGTGCGGCGCGGCGTCCGGTGCTGCCTTGACAACGGGCCCGCGCGCTTCGCTTCGCTTCTTCCTTACGAGCTGTCCTTTGCTCGCATAGGAGCAGGGTAAACAATGCTTTGTTGTTCCTGCTATGCCTGTTGTTTTGATTATGGTGCCTGATTTATTGATTCGGCCTATGGGGATACAGTTGCATCCTGCCTGCTGAGGGTTGTTAGTCCCTCAGTAGGTCAGGCCAACGTGTGGTTGGCCTGTGGTGTATGTTGTGGCCCAGGCCCTGTATGAGCCGGTTTTCTGAGTTCTCAGCCTTACTGTAGAACAGTCGTGCCGACTGTCTGAATCGGTCCCGCAGATGCAGGATACCGGTCTGTTCATGTAGCAGAGTGGAGGAATATCTTCGTGGAAGGCGCAGGGCGAGCTTTAGGGCTCTGTTCTGCACCCTCTGTAGTGTGCCTATATGGGTGTCGGCTGCCATACCCCACACCACGGCTGCGTACTCTAGCACTGGTCTGACCAGCGCTAGGTACAGGGTGATGCCGTGCTGGGGGGCCAGCGTTGACGATGGGTTAAGCAGGGGGTACAGGGTGTGAAGTCGCCCTATAGCCCTGCTCCTAACGTCCTGGACGTGTGGTCTCCAGGTAAGCCTCTGGTCGAGTGTGACCCCGAGGTATTTGCCGGTTTTACTCCACGGCACGGGGCTTCCCGTGATAGTAACCGGCGGCAAATCGGGAGGCAGTAGCCTTCTAGTGAATACTACTGCCTGGCTCTTTGCGGCGTTCTGTTTGAGCCGCCACTTAGTTGACCACGCGCCCAGGGTGTCGCAGCCAATCTGGAGGAGGCGTCGCATTTCCCTCACGTTCATGCTCCGCACGAATAGCGCGGTGTCGTCAGCGTAGAGTGCTAATTTCACCGGCGCCACTCGTGGGGCATCTGCAGTGAAAATGGAGTACAGCAGGGGGCCAAGTACGGACCCCTGTGGCACTCCTGCTCGTATCGGCCTGTGGGTCGAGGTGCCATCATCTAGTCGGACGTGGAAGGTCCGGTCGGCCAGGTAGGAGCTGATGAGGACTCCATGTGATGTCGGTACCCCGTGCACAAAGAGTTTGTACACGAGGCCGTCGTGCCACACGGAGTCGAAGGCTCTGGAGACATCAAGGAATACGGCCCCAAGGTATTCCCTGGTCTCCAGGGCGCGCATGGCTTCTTCCACCAGCCGCAGGAGCTGGTGGGTGGTGGAATGACCGCTCCTGAATCCGAACTGTTCGTCCGGGATGATGCCCTCGACCGTCACATGTCGGAGCAGTCTCTTGGCGTACAGACGCTCGAACACCTTGGAGAGGGACGGGAGGAGGCTGATTGGCCTGTAGTTTTCAGCCTGCCTTGCGTCCTTATTCGCTTTGGGTATGGCTACCACCTCCGCGTGTTTCCACTCAGAGGGGTAGATCCCAGAGCGGAGGACCTGATTGAAGATGCCTGTAAGGAGCTGGTGGGCCCCTTCCGGCAAGTTCTTCAGCAGGTGGTTGTTGACGCCGTCGGCGCCTCCCGCCCTTTTGGTGTTGAGCGTCCGTATCTGTTCTGCCACTTCCTCCTCTGAGATTGGGTCGATCCTGTCCCCTTCATCTCTCGCTGCTAGGAAGATGGGGAGCTCTTCCTCCACTCTGCTAATGTGGGCCACATCGAGATTGTCATCCACAGGGGTGAATGACGACTCGAAGTGGTCGGCCAGTAATCCTGCTTTCCCATCTGGACTACAGACGACCATCTGCCCAGCCTGCAGCGGTGGGACTCGCTGCCGCCGGCGCAGGAATGACTTGACGACTCGCCAAGCACTGCCGTCCTGTGTGTTGAGGGTGGCGACTAGGTCGGCCCAGTCGCGGTTTCTATGTTCCTCAACCGCCGCCTTGATCTCCCTCCTCATCCTGTTTAGGAGGCGTTTGGTGGCAGGTTGTCGCGTGAGTTGCCATTCACGGAACACTCTGTTCTTCTCCCGTATAGTCTCCCGTATGTGCAACGGGAGGCTACGGGCGAAATCCTTTGGCTGGCGTGGGGGAGGTGGTGATGCTACTTCAGCTGCAAGTAGCAGCTGGCGGTTGAGGTACCGTAGTGCGTTATCTACCCCCACTTCCGTGGGGTCAGGAGCATCCGAGAGAAGTTCCAGGACGTTCTCCTGAAACCTCTCGCTGTCCATACGGTGGTAGTTCCTACGGCGGGGTGGGAGGGTGGCCCCCCTTACGTCGATGTCGTAGACCACTGGTAGGTGGTCTGACGACAGTGCACACCGGGTGGCGGCGGTCATGTGGTTCCCGATGCCCTTAATAATGGCGATATCGAGAACATCTGACTGTCCTCGGTGTGGATAGATGGTGTGGTCCTGGGGTCCGAGCGCGATGGCGCCGTTGCGGAGGGCGGCACGGAGGAGTCGACGACCGCTGACGTTGGTGAGACGGGAGTTCCACTCCGTGTGCTTAGCGTTAAAGTCGCCAGCCAGGAAAACCCGTCCCCCAATCGTCAGTAGTGTGTCAAAGTCTGCCTCCAAGAGATTACCCCGTGGCGGCCTGTAGGCGGCCACGAAGGTGATCTGTCCCACCATGGAGGAGACATTGACGCCTGTGGCTTCAAGAGTTGCCAGGGCTGGGAGATGGATCTGGTGGTGTCGGAGGGAGGTCCTGACATAGATGGCAGTACCTCCTCCGGCGGTTGGCCTGTCGTGGCGGTAGCAGGCATAGTTCGCTACCTTTACCTGGACTCCTGGTTTCAGGTGAGTCTCGCACACTAGGCACAGGTCGACTGCCTCGTCCTGTATAAATTGGCGAAACTCACCTTGTTGTTTTACCAGGCCGTTTGCGTTGAATACGCATACCGATAGACCATGGATTTGCTGTCTATCCATGGTGAGCTGCTGAGGGAACGGTGACAGCCTGGAGGGCCCCCGTTACTGCCGTGACTAGTACTGGCAGTTGGGTGAGTAGAGTGTTGAGTGAGCGTAGTAGCTCACCCAAACTGGTTGCATCGCTACCTGGGGAAGTGGCGGCTGCATGGGCGGGCGCCGAGGTGGCGGCTACGGTTTGCGGCTGCGACGCCGCTACCGGTCGCCGCGCAGGACGCTCCGCACTTTGCAGTGGGTTGCTGGTGGTGGGGGGCACTTGGGGGTGTCCGCACCCTGTGTTGCTGGACAAGGGCATGTCCAGCAATCCTGTGGCTGTGAGGTTTGTCTCCGCGTTTTGGTGTTGCGGCGGAGACTTCTGTGCTGGCTGGCGCGATGGGGTGGCAGTGGTCCCCTTGGCAGCGGCAGCGTAGTTTGTGCCTGGTTGTACCTTGCGCGAGGGGGGCTTTTTCCCTTGGGGTCTGCTTGTGCGCTTAAATATAGTGCAGCCCCTGTAGCTGGCCACATGTGGCTCGCCACAGTTGCAGCACTGCGGGGGTTCTTCCCTCTTTTTCGCGCAGTCCCGGCTTTGATGATCTCCAGCGCACTTAACGCAGCGGGATGGCATGCTGCAATAGTATGCGACGTGATCCAGGCCCTGGCATGAGTAGCACTGGGCCCTTCTTCGTTTCGCGCGTAATGGCTCGACCGCCACCGTCACCCGCGCTACCCTCTCTACCTGGAATATTTTCCTGTTGTCCAGGTTATCAGGGAGGATAGCTAGGAACAGCGGCATGTCTCGCTTGGTCCTCGGTGACTTCATGAGAGTCACCGAGCTGACTGGGTAGCCCATGGCTACCAGTTCTTCTTTGAGGTGATCTGTCGCCATCTTCATTGGTAGATGGCGAAGGACCACCTTTAGTTGCTTCTGGGGGTTGGCATTGTGGGTGAAGCATTTGAGCTTCTCCTGCTCGACGACTTTCATGGCTCGACGGTAGTCGTCCGTCGAGCGTACAGTTGTTTTCAGCAGGTCGCGTCCCTGGGTCTTTACAGTCAGGGAGGGGACATCTTTAAATAACTGTAGGAAGGACTCGTAGTCCTCCTGCCATTGGATTGTGATCGGAGGCGGTGCAGGCGCCCGTTTTATCGGTGCCTGCCCCGTCTCCATGTCCTCGTTGTCTTGGACGGCAGCAAAGGAGTTTGTCGTCTGCAGCGGCGCCACGATTTCGAGCACCTTTGCCCGAGCCGTGTGCCTCCGCTTGGGGACGACAAACTCCCCCTCTTCTTCCTGGGCGGCCTCCTCGTCTGTGGCGGCCTCTGGCGCGTGTTGTTTCTTCTTCTGCAACAACCTGTGGACAGAAGAAGGCGCGCTTGCCGGTGGTTCGTCCTCGTCCGTCGACGCTGGCCTCTTGCGAGACGGCAGCGCGACGTCCATTCCTTCTTCATGTAGAAGAAGCTGTTCCAGGTCGGGCCCGCGCGCCTCCGTGCTGCGCTTATATGCCCTCGGTTGCGCGTGGTGGGGGGAGGGCGGGCCAGAGTCTATATAGGGGGGCGGCGGGCGCGCTGGGCGCAGACCGTAGCCGACTCGCCAGCCGCTGCAGCTGCTGTTTGTGCACGTTTTGCTTTGCCCGAGGAAGGAAGGATGACAGGCCGCGGCAAGGGAGGAAAGGGGCTCGGCAAGGGTGGCGCCAAGCGGCACCGCAAGGTGTTGCGCGACAACATCCAGGGCATCACGAAGCCCGCCATCCGCCGCCTGGCTCGCAGGGGCGGCGTGAAGCGCATCTCTGGTCTGATCTACGAGGAGACCCGCGGGGTGCTGAAGGTGTTCCTGGAGAACGTGATCCGCGACGCGGTGACGTACACTGAGCACGCCAAGCGCAAGACTGTGACGGCCATGGACGTGGTGTACGCCCTGAAGAGGCAGGGGCGCACCCTGTACGGTTTCGGCGGTTAGGCTGCGTCGCAGCGGGCGCTGGCCTTCCCGCGGCCGTGCTTGTGGGTGGGAGAGACTAGAAAACGGCCCTTTTCAGGGCCACCACACTGTTCGGAAGTTGAAAAGTGCGAAAGAGTCTGTGTTGTTGTTGCTGCGTGTGTGCGCTGTGTTGTTTGTTTGTTTGTTTCTTTCTTTCTTTCTTTCCGTTTGAGCGACGTGATGTGACTGGGAGGGGAGAAGGAAAGGAAACGTGTCATGTGGCTGGCTGTGTGTGGAGCTGCTTCGTTTGTGTGTCTTTGTATCGATCGCGACGGAGATGGCGGGCTGTGTGTTGTTGTGCGAGAGGCGGTGATTATTTGCTTGCGTGGTTTGTCTCTGTGTGTTTGTTTGCGGCGGCGTTGGGGTTTCCGAGGCAAGGCGTGTGGGCATAGGCGGCCGGATCAGCTGTTTCGTTCGTGTCGACGGCCGTTGCGCGCGGGAGTGGAGGGCGGTGTGTCGACACGCCTCCCTTTAACAATGGTCATTATTGCTGCCGTTGTCGGTTTGGAAGGCGACTGCGACCGTGCAAAATGTGTGTGTGTTGGGCCACACGGGCTGTGTGGACGACAAGATGGCGGACGTGCGCCGGCGGCGGCTGTGCTGTGACAGTGCAAAGTTAAAACAAAACAAGGTGCGGCGAGGACGACTGAAATTTTGCTTTGGACGTAGGTGTGTGTGGTGGCCCTGAAAAGGGCCGATTGTTGTGGGCCGAGCCGAGCCGGCAAAGCGCGTTGCGTGCAGGGGAGCACGCGGCGCTGCGATTGCCTGGCCTCCTTTAGGCCTTCTTCTCGGTCTTCTTTGGCAGCAGGACGGCCTGGATGTTGGGCAGGACACCACCCTGTGCGATGGTGACGCCCGACAGGAGCTTGTTGAGCTCCTCGTCGTTGCGGATGGCAAGCTGCAGGTGGCGCGGGATGATGCGCGTCTTCTTGTTGTCGCGGGCCGCGTTTCCGGCCAGCTCGAGCACCTCAGCCGCGAGGTACTCCATGACGGCGGCGAGGTAGACGGGCGCCCCGGCGCCGACGCGCTCTGCGTAGTTTCCCTTGCGCAGGAGGCGGTGGATTCTGCCGACCGGGAACTGGAGCCCAGCCCTGCTTGAGCGGGACTTTGACTTGCCCTTGACTTTGCCTCCCTTTCCGCGTCCGGACATGGCGATGGGCTAGCGACGGTGCACACGAAACGGAAACGAAAACGACCGGTGCGAGCGGCAGCGAGTCGAGCAGCGGAGTGCGTGCCGGCGCAGCCGGGGTGGGGGTGCTTTATGGGCTCGGGTGCGGCGGCCGGTTGCGCGCGCGCCCCATTGGTCGGCGGCCGCAACAGGGCGAGCTGGTAAAGGTGCGGCGGCGGCTGGCGGCGGGTGCCACTGTGTGGGGAGACGCTGACTAGAGCGGAGCGCTTGCTACTGGTGTTGCTGCTGCCGTACGTTGGTTCGAGATGCCGCCCAAGACTAGCGGGAAGGCCGCCAAGAAGGCTGGCAAGGCGCAGAAGAACATTTCGAAGGGCGACAAGAAGAAGAAGCGCAAGAGGAAGGAGAGCTATGCCATCTACATCTACAAGGTGCTGAAGCAGGTGCACCCTGACACGGGCATCTCGTCGAAGGCGATGAGCATCATGAACAGCTTCGTGAACGACATTTTCGAGCGCATTGCGGCCGAGGCTTCTCGCCTGGCGCACTACAACAAGCGCTCGACCATCACGTCCCGCGAGATCCAGACCGCTGTGCGGCTGTTGCTGCCTGGCGAGCTGGCCAAGCACGCCGTGAGCGAGGGCACGAAGGCGGTGACCAAGTACACGAGCTCCAAGTAAGGAGGTGGCTCTGGAATGGAAGGAAGGATGGAGAAGGCTCCTCCGTTGCGAGAGCGGCAAAACGGCCCTTTTCAGGGCCACCAACTTGCCTTTTGCGGGAAGGGCGGAATTGTTGTTGTTTGTGTGGACGGCTGTGATGTGTGTGTGTGCATTTTGATTGTGGGTGGGGGGGCGCGTCAAAGCGTGTTGCGCGGGGTACGGCCACGAGGTTGGTCGCCGTGGCGTGGAATGGTGGCACGCCTCGTTGGCGTGGTTTTTGACCCATTGGTGTTGTTGGTGTGTGTGTGTGTGTGAGACCCGTCTGCGAGGGGGGGACAGTGTGATCGGCGACTTTTGTGTCACCGTAACGACGGCCGTTTGCGGGTTTGTTTTTTTGCACATCATACATGGCGAGGGTGAAATGTGAAATGTTTTTGTTTGGTTTTTTTTGCCGCCCACTATTCCCTTTGCTGTACGCCGAGTTTGACAATGGTGCGACGTAACTGCAGCGTGGAGGTGTGTGAGTGACGTTGAAATGAACGTGCCATTAAGACGCATTGTTGTTGTATTGTACTGTACGTGTACGGCGACACGCACGATGATGTACCATTCGACTCTGATGTTTGATAGCCGTGTCTGACTGATTGCGTACGACGCACGCACACCGATGTCGTCATTCAAGATGCACGCTAGACGACGACGGCGGCGGCGGCGGTCGTTTGTTTGGCGAATGTCTGTACACGTGTTTGTCTGTGTCCATCCGGTATGTATTTGTTTGTTTGAAAGTGTTTTGTGTGTCGGTGACGTGGTCCGATCCGTCGCCCCCTGAGTAACTGTCGATCGGCGCGATAGACCGGCGTCACGCAACTGAACCGAAGTCTTGGGCACACCCGTCATACTGTTGTACACCGTCGCGCTGAGAACGGTAACGAAAGGTTGACTTTGATCGGTCGAATGTCTGGGCAGAACGTGAGGAATGAGGCGAGAGTGCAAGGAGGGGGGGGGGCAAAAGAGAGAGGAAGGGAAAAAGGGGAGAAACGCATTCGTAGAGCAACGGAACGTTCCCGTGTCGGAGGCGTATTGGAGCCGCACTGAAATGCGTTTAACGGCGGCGCGGCTGCAAGTGTCTGCCGTGGTGAACGTTACCTTTGACGGCTGCATTGGGCTTTGCCTTTGCTTTTGCTTTTGCTTTCGCTTTCGCGTTCGCTTTCGCTTTCCCGGATGTACGTAACGTTTGTTGATATGGTTCTGAGGAAGAGTGTATGACAGTGCCGTGCCGTCCATGTTCGTGTGCCCTCCCATTGTGTGTATGCTATTGTCTGTGTACTTGAATGATGTATGTAGGTGTTAGTGGACATGTTTTACCAGTGGGGGGAAATGGATCGTCGATAGTTGCCGTCACTCTGTCACGGTCGAGATGACGCACCCTCCGTACAGAAAGGTGTCGAGAAAGTGAGTGAGTGTGTGCGTCCGTGAATTGGCAGTGTTTGGAGGTGGGCGTGCCCTGGATGTGGCCCGGAAAAGGCTGTTCGTTAGGCGGTAGTGTTGTGTGGACAGGGGAGGGGCATGCGTAACGCTGCTGGCATGGCATTTCGGGAGATGGGAGGGGGCAAACGAGGAAACGAGGAGCGGCGGCCAAAGACGGGACGGGGAGGGGCGCGGTGTGGGTGGCTTGCGCCTGTGCTCGGCGTTGTGGTTTGTGCAAAAGAGGAGGAGAAAAACAATGTGAGTTGCCAGGGAGGGGAGCGGTGTTGTGTTGTGGTTGTCGTGGTGTAGCCGCAGACGCGGCTGTCAGTGAACGTGGCGAGACGGACGGATGCGCGGAGGGGCGGGGGCGGCGCATTTCGCCGGTGCCGTGCCGTGCCGTGCCGTGCCGTGCCGTGCCGTGCCGTGCCATGCCTGAAAGCCGCGTGGTCGCTGTGTTGTTGGTGGCGTGGGGGCGAGGAGAGTACCGTACGGGTGTGCTTGTGCGCCGGAAATGGCACACTGCGCCCGCCCGTCTTGGAGGCTGATGGCTGTGGTGTGGAAATGGGGCGCGGTGATGTTGAAGCAGTTGAAGAACAGAAAAGAAACCAAGAAAACGGAAGGCGTGATGCGGCGGTGGTGGTGAGAGCGGGAAAAACAAAACAAAAAAAAAAAAAACAACAAAAAAAAAGAAGGAAAAACAACAAGAAACAAAAAAGAAAACAAAAAGTCTATCAATATTAAAATGTAAATGGAAATGGAAATGGACCCAGGTATAACCTCCCTGCACAAATAGCAGAGAGTCCGATGATAATAAAAATGTGCCAGAATGTTAACGTCCCTACAAAACAAACCCAACGGTAATATTAATGAAAGAGTGAACCGTATGTAACATTGCAACAGACATAATGAAACCTGATAAATTGTATAAGGGCAGCAGCGTTGACCTTTGGCCCTGTATTCAGAATAAAAAGAGCCAAAGATCGTTACCCCAATGAAAAAGACACTGAAACACGTATGTAACATAGTAGCGATGGCGAGACGTTGTAGCATCTGTGACCAGAGAGTTTGCGCTGGACTGCGCGAGTGTTGCGAGCGGTTCTCAGTCAGTCAGTCTGTCTGTCAGTAGTCGTTGCGAGTCCGTAGCTCTGTGTAGTTGAGGGCTGTACTCTGTCAGTAGTCGTCGCGTGCAGTACGCTAATAGTCGTCATGCAGAGCGGTCGGTCAGTAGTAGCAGCCGAGTGCGGTTGTGTGATGTAGGTGGTCGGCAACACTGGTCAAGATGGTGAATAAGGTATACTGTTAATTAATATAATCATTAGATAATGAAAAAGTGTAATTATTCTCCAACAAGTTCCCCAATAATAATTTTTATTTCAAAAGCATTTTTCAAACATTTAATTTGTTATTGAACTAAAGAGTTCGTTGCACTTCACATTTCATTCCACTGCTTTGAAGAAAAATGTCACTAAAATCACAAAAAAAGAGAATATTATTATTTGCAAATGCAGTTCCTCCAAGCGCTGCGCAACAACCAGAGCAGAAATGTGACATCCATTTATTCGGAGGTAAGACTTTAATTCTGATTGTTTTGCACAGGGCCAAAGACCGATATTTCGGTTTAATTGAAGTTTCTTGTCACTGAACGGACGTTTGTAAATGTTGTGTGAAGACTTTATATTTGAGTCAGATTGCGAATTTCACATTTTTGTTGCCATTTTCAATACCTCTCATTGTGGGCGAGGTTACAATTAGCGCAATGTCCATTAGCATCCGTAAATAACATTGTCCATTATTTTAAATTTTGCTGGGAGGTTACAACACACACACACAAAAAAAAAAAAAAACAAAAAATTGCATTTATATCCGCTCCTCAATTGTAGATACCCCTTACACAGCTGTGTGCAATGAATGAGTGCTGGCTGGTAATTAATTGCACTCCTTGGAGGGAAATGCCATAGGAAGTAGTCTTTAAAAAGTGAATGTTTTTCGTTAAGAGACAAAAGTTACTTTAGAAAAAAAGTAATAGTGGGGCTTTTGTTGTTGAACAAAAGAAGTACAATGAACATACGTTATCAGATTTGCGCAATGCAGCGTCACACCACCTTTTGATTATAACACAATATACTATACATCGTCCCGAACCGTGACCAGAGTCGCGAGACGAGCAGAGCACGCCGCCGACGCCCGCTCAGTACAACCGTCGACCCGCTACTACTGTCGACCGACTACTACCTCTCCCGACTCGCGCTACAATATATATAACAACTGTTCCTGGCGACCCGGTGCGTGCCACTACTGTCGTCTGGCGCGGTCCAAGCGCCGACTAGCAGCGATAAAGAACTCTCTGGTCAGACAGAGATGCTGTCATGCCTCGCCATCGCTCTGGTAATGAATACATACGTGTTGCAGCGTGCGTACCACCGGAACACGCAGTGGCGGAGCCAAAGACTGTGTTGTCGAGGTCGAGTGCGAGTGGGAAGAGAGGCAGCGTCGGCACGGAGATGCAAGCGAGCGCGAGACGCACGGGGGCTGCGGCGTGGCGCGTTTGCGGTCGGCGCCTTTGGTGGCAACGGCCGGGACAAGCAGCGGTGTATGGTGTGGTGCGGGGCGGACAGGGGCGGCGGTGGACGGGGAGGAGGCGGCGCGACGACGGCATGGGGGCGAAAACGGGACGGGGGACGGCGGATGTTGAGAGGCGTCACGCGCGGACAGGACACAGACACAGAGACACACAGATTGGAAAGGGAGGGTGCGCGGTAGTAGTTGGGAATGTGCGTACCGTGCGGGATGGGAGTGGGCGAGGAACACGGTCGTGGCCCCTGTTTTGGGTGCGTGTGATGACGTCGGTGTGTTGTGGGAAGGGAAGGTGCTGTGGCGGCGGCGCGTAATGGGCGTAGGCCGAAAAGAGAAAGGAACGTGGGCAGTGTGTTGGCACGCGTCGGTTCGACTGCGACGTTGATGGGCAGGGCAGGGCAAGGTTAATGGTGGTAGGAGTAGGCGTGTGGGCGCAAAAAATCTGCCGCTGCAGGCGGTGCCGTAACCGCCATGGCGGGAAGGAGAGAAAGAAAGAAAGAAAGAAACAAAAAAAAAAAAAAAGAAAAGGAGGGGGGGGTGGGCGAAAGTGGAGAGGCGGTGGTGTGAGAAGGGCGGGGGCGGAAGGAAGGCAGGAAGGACAAGAGGCGAGGCGACGGCTTGCTTTGTGTATCGGTCGGTCTCTGGCTATGCTTCGTTTTCTGCAGCAGGGTCGGTGCGCGGCGTGGCTCGCGGCAGTGGGAACGCCTGGTGGCTGGACGGCCAGCAATGCGGTTGGATGGGCGGCCACAGCACCGCACCTGTGCCCGAGGAGGAGACGCTGGCGGCGGGCCCTGAGGTGAGGCCGGCTCGGCTGGGGCTGTGGATGTGTAGGTGTGCGCCGCTGCTGCAACAACGAGTAAAACGCGAGAAGGAGGGATGGCGGTAGAGAGAGAAAAAAAAAAAAGGTCGTGTTGTGTTGATGCGCAGGCAGACGCGTACAGAGGGACGAGCCCGGTCTGCAGCAGGGTGTGGCCGTGCCGAGTGCAGAGCAGCGGCGGCTCGGTTCGGTTCGGCCCGGCCCGGCGGGCCGCGCTGTTGTCGCGGACGTGAGCGCCCCCTGGCGGGTGGCCGGAGGCGGCGCGGCGTGTTGGACGTGTGGCTGGTGGCAGTGCACAATTTGCGAGTGGCTGGCGGTGTGGTGTGGCGGTTGGCGCGTCGGGCGGCGGAGAGGTATGTGTTGCGGGCGCCCTTTGCTGCGCTGCGTCGTTGCGTGTGCCGTACAGGGCGGGCGCTTGTCGACTGTGTGGGCGGTGTGGCGAATTGGCGTGAAACGGCTGCCGAGAGGTGTGTGGTAGCGAGCCGGTCGGTGGTGTCGGTGCGAAGGGGAATGTGCGTGCGTTTGGCGGTTTCGGTGTGCTTTTTGCGGCGTGAGAGTGGGAATTAGTGGGGCCGGCTGTTGTGTTGGTTCCTTGTGTCTTGTGTCGCGTAGCTTGATGGCAACGTGGAAGGACGCCGGTTTCGTTTCGAGCCTTGCGTGTGGTTGTCGACGTTGACTGGTTGGCGTGTGCCGATGCACGTGCATGTGTGGGTCGCGAGTGCGTTTTTGGCTGGCTGTGTGTGTGTGTGTGTGTGTTGTTTTGGGGGGGAAGGGGGAGGCGGTGGTGAAAGTGCAGTCGTTGCCACGGGCGTCGTCGGGTGGGGCTGGGGCTGTGCGTCGTGGCGGAAAGGTGGTAGGTTGCGGGAAGCGAGCCCGTCGTTGACGGTGTCGCGTGAGTTGTGAATCGAGTGGGGCGCGGGGCGCGGGACAGGAGCAGCGTGCCGCTGCGTCGTGGTCGTCAGCAGAGGCTGTGCGTGTGCTTGTCCTTTTTGTGGGCGGTTCGTGCGAGGCGTTTTTGTTTTGTGTTGCCCTAGTTGTTAGTTTATTGTGTTTGTGTTTGTTATTTTGAGACGACGACTGGTTGGTGGCGTGCGCGCGAAGTGGCGGTGTGCGCTTCCCGTGTCGTTTGATTTTTTTGTTTTTGTGTGTTTTTTTTTGTTTTTTGCACTGGGCCCCGGTGGGTGGGTGCGTGTGTGTCGATTGCCGGCTGGCGAAAGGTGCGCCATCGGCGGGGTGGGTCGCCGGCACAAGTAGAGGCGGCGGCGTTGTTGCTGTTGTTGTGTGGTGTTTGTTTTGTTCGGCTGTGTCGGCGAGCTGTGTTGCGGTGCGTGTGAATGGTGGTGCAAAAGTGCTGGCGTTGGGGCTGCGACTGCGACGGCGGCGAGCCGCGGGCGCGCCATTGATAGTGATGTTGTGAACAGCGGCTGTGTACGGTAGTGGTGTTGTTGTAGCACGACGTGCATCCGGGCCGGCGCGGAAAGCGCAGTTGCGGGCGGTTGCCCTTCGGTGCCAGCCATGTCGCGTGAGCGGCGGGTTGCTCTGGTGTCGACACGTGGTGCTCTGGGTTGTTGTGTGGTGCCCTTTGGCCGGTGGGGGTGGTTCGCGTGTGTCTCGTTCGCGCTCGGTGTCTGGTCGTGGTCGTGCTGCTCCCCCGTCTGTCGGCGGTTTCCGACGTCGTCTGTACGTTTTTTTTGTTCGTTTGCGGCGTGCCTGCCGACGTCCGTCCCGTCGCGACCTTTCAACCGAAAGTGTGGCGCCCGAAGGTGAACGAACGTAACCCTGACCTCGGCGCTTTACGCTGAGCCGAGCGAACCGAACCGAACCGAACCTAACCTGTGGTGTGGCGAGGTGAGCTCAGCCTGTGAGCCCCTAACGTCTACGTAAGGTAAGCTGTCCGGCTCACGCCTCACGTTTGAACGCTTTTCTAACCTACGTTTGACGCTTCTTAACCTAGCACCGACCCCTTAACCTAACGTGTAACCTAACCTAACCTAACCTCTGACGCCTGACGTGTTTGAATGCTTAACCTAAGTTTGACGCTTAACCTAACCCAAGTCCCCTTAACCTAACCCACGTCCACCTAACCTAACCTAACGTAGACGTGTAAACGTAATGTGTAACGCGTAACGTGTAAGGTCGGCTGTCGTGTGTGCTTGACGGCAGATTGGGTTGGTCTGTAGATTCGGATTGCGGTTTGCCTCGGTCGAGGGGTTGGGTCGGAAGCGGCGAGGGGCGGCGGCGCCTGTTGCGCAGGCGGCGTCCGTTTGCGGCGGGCAATTGTTGAGAAACGGCTGTGAATGTTGGCGGGCGAGAGGAGGAGGACGGCGCGCGATGTGGCCCGACGGCTGCGGGCCGATCGGGAAACGGCGGGAGGGCGACGGAAGGCGATGGGGCGGCGGAGGCGCGTTTGCACGGCCGTCATCGCCGCACGCCTCGGCTTGTGTGGCTGTGGCGCCGGCCGCGCTGGCCGGGCTGCCGCGGCGACGGTGTGGGAGTTTTGCCGAAGGTTTGGCCATTGTGGCGGGTCGTCGGCTGGGGCTGTGGGGGCGGCATTTGGGCGGGGGCGGCGATTCTCGGCGGGCCGACCCAGGCTGTAGCGCGCGGTAGCTGCAGTTTGGCCGTGGTTTGCGGCGCTGCCGTGGCGACTGGTTGGCGACTGTGGTGTGGCTGTGTGTAGCCCCATCCTCGGTGGTTTGAAAGGCGCGGGCGGTTGTGGCGCAGGTTTGGGGCTGCTCCGCACAGGCTGTCGGACGTTGGGCGGTAGCAAGCGCGGGAGGCGCGGCGCGGCGGCGCGCAGAGTGGCGGCCGCTCTCTCGGCCGTCCGCGCCCGCCCGCGACACTGGCTGGGCCTTGTGATTCTCTGCTCTGCTGCTGTGCTGTGCTTGCGTGCCTGCCGTCCCGCTCGCTCTCGCTGTGTGTTACGCGCGTCGTCGAAATGGCAGATCAGGCGGCTACGAACGAGACTGCTGCGGCACCCGCCGCCACCGGCACTACGAAGAAGGCCAAGTCTGCGTCGTCTGCGAAGAAGCCGCGCGCCAAGCCTGCGCACCCGCGCACCTCTGAGATGGTGACGGCCGCCATCAAGAGTCTGAAGGAGCGCGGCGGGTCGTCGCTGCAGGCGATCAAGAAGTACATAGCCGCGCACTACAAGCTGGACGCGGAGAAGCTGGCGCCGTTTATCAAGAAGTACCTCAAGTCGGCCGTCGTGGCGGGCGAGCTGGTGCAGACGAAGGGGAAGGGCGCGTCCGGCTCGTTCAAGCTTGCCGGCGCCGGCGGCGGGGGGGCGGCCGAGGGCGGCAAGGCTCGTGCTGGCGGTGCCAAGAAGAAGCGCGCCGCTCCGGCCAGCAAGGAGAAGAAGGGCGCCCGTGCGGCCGGCGCAAAGAAGGCTGGTGGCGTGAAGGCGGCGACCGGTCGGAAGGCGGGCGCCGCCAAGAAGGCGTCTGCGGCGTCGGCCGCTCCCGCGGGTGCGAAGAAGGCGGCTGCGGCCAAGCCGGCCAAGGCCAAGTCGCCGTCGAAGGCGAAGAAGGCCGCCAAGGTTCCGACGAAGAAGCCGAAGGCGCCGCGCCCGAAGAAGGCGACGACGCCGTCTAAGGCGAAGGCTTCGCCCAAGAAGAAGAAGTAGAGTAGAGGAGAAAGAGATGGGAATGGAAGGGTTTGGCGCTTGACTCCGTCGTCCCCACCCCCCGTCGTCGTCTAGTGGCGCGCAAGAGACGCGCGGCCCAAAACGGCCCTTCTCAGGGCCATCAAAGCACGTCGGGGAAGGTTTTGATTGTCGTGTTGGCGTTTGGTGTGGGTGTCTGTCTGGCGTTTCTGTATGCCCGTGGGGATGCTGTTTGCGTGCCGTGGTGGTTGGATTGCGGGGGTCGGTGGCGGGTGTGGGCGGCGGTAGCGGTAAGCGGTGTTGTTGTTGTCGTGGTTGATTGTCGCCGTGTTTGTGGCGGCGGCCGACGGTTGGTTTTCTGTCGCGTTGTTTTGTTTGAATACGTTGGTTGGCTTGCCTGCGTTCGTTCTTCTCGGATGTCTGTCTTGTCGAGTCGTGTCTGGTCTTTGTTTTGTTTTGTTCCTTTGTGTGTGTGTGTGTGTGTGATGTTTTGCAACGGGGGGCACGTTGAGATGCGGAAGGAGTCGGCGGGGATTTCGGTGGCGTGTAGAGCGAGCGAGCGCGCCTGCCTGGCCGTTGGCCGTCGGAGTGGAGTGCGGGTTTTTTTTGTTTTCGAAACGAAAGCGGCGGCCGGCCAGCCACCCGTGCGGTGTGACGTCGGCCGTTGGGTATTGTGCGCTTTGAGCGCCGGGGAGGGATGATGTGTGATTGTTGCGCGCTGCTAGCAGGCAGGCAGAGTGAGCGGGTGTGGCGGACGGACGGGAAGTGGTGGTTTTTTGTTTTGTTTTTGGGTTGCGGGGCGAGAGGCAGGCGACCGACAAAGTTTGCTCGCGACGGAGAGATGTTAGTGGCCCTGAAAAGGGCCGTTTTTGTTTGTGCGGTGCGGTGCCGCGGCGCGGTTTAGGCGCGCTCGCCGCGGATGCGGCGCGCGAGCTGGATGTCCTTGGGCATGATGGTGACGCGCTTGGCGTGGATTGCGCACAGGTTGGTGTCTTCGAAGAGGCCGACGAGGTAGGCCTCGCTGGCCTCCTGCAGGGCCATGACTGCGGAGCTCTGGAAGCGCAGGTCGGTCTTGAAGTCCTGGGCGATCTCGCGCACTAGGCGCTGGAATGGCAGCTTGCGGATGAGCAGCTCTGTGCTCTTCTGGTAGCGCCTGATTTCTCGCAGGGCGACGGTGCCCGGCCTGTAGCGGTGGGGCTTCTTGACGCCTCCGGTGGCGGGCGCGCTCTTCCTCGCCGCCTTGGTGGCGAGCTGTTTGCGCGGCGCCTTTCCGCCGGTGGACTTGCGGGCCGTTTGCTTTGTGCGGGCCATGGCGGTAGCGGTAGCGGTAGCGGAGCGGCGTGCGTGGAGGTTAGGTGCGGCGCGGCGTCCGGTGCTGCCTTGACAACGGGCCCGCGCGCCTCCGTGCTGCGCTTATATGCCCTCGGTTGCGCGTGGTGGGGGGAGGGCGGGCCAGAGTCTATATAGGGGGGCGGCGGGCGCGCTGGGCGCAGACCGTAGCCGACTCGCCAGCCGCTGCAGCTGCTGTTTGTGCACGTTTTGCTTTGCCCGAGGAAGGAAGGATGACAGGCCGCGGCAAGGGAGGAAAGGGGCTCGGCAAGGGTGGCGCCAAGCGGCACCGCAAGGTGTTGCGCGACAACATCCAGGGCATCACGAAGCCCGCCATCCGCCGCCTGGCTCGCAGGGGCGGCGTGAAGCGCATCTCTGGTCTGATCTACGAGGAGACCCGCGGGGTGCTGAAGGTGTTCCTGGAGAACGTGATCCGCGACGCGGTGACGTACACTGAGCACGCCAAGCGCAAGACTGTGACGGCCATGGACGTGGTGTACGCCCTGAAGAGGCAGGGGCGCACCCTGTACGGTTTCGGCGGTTAGGCTGCGTCGCAGCGGGCGCTGGCCTTCCCGCGGCCGTGCTTGTGGGTGGGAGAGACTAGAAAACGGCCCTTTTCAGGGCCACCACACTGTTCGGAAGTTGAAAAGTGCGAAAGAGTCTGTGTTGTTGTTGCTGCGTGTGTGCGCTGTGTTGTTTGTTTGTTTGTTTCTTTCTTCTTTCTTTCCGTTTGAGCGACGTGATGTGACTGGGAGGGGAGAAGAAAGGAAACGTGTCATGTGGCTGGCTGTGTGTGGAGCTGCTTCGTTTGTGTGTCTTTGTATCGATCGCGACGGAGATGGGCGGGCTGTGTGTTGTTGTGCGAGAGGCGGTGATTATTTGCTTGCGTGGTTTGTCTCTGTGTGTTTGTTTGCGGCGGCGTTGGGGTTTCCGAGGCAAGGCGTGTGGGCATAGGCGGCCGGATCAGCTGTTTCGTTCGTGTCGACGGCCGTTGCGCGCGGGAGTGGAGGGCGGTGTGTCGACACGCCTCCCTTTAACAATGGTCATTATTGCTGCCGTTGTCGGTTTGGAAGGCGACTGCGACCGTGCAAAATGTGTGTGTGTTGGGCCACACGGGCTGTGTGGACGACAAGATGGCGGACGTGCGCCGGCGGCGGCTGTGCTGTGACAGTGCAAAGTTAAAACAAAACAAGGTGCGGCGAGGACGACTGAAATTTTGCTTTGGACGTAGGTGTGTGTGGTGGCCCTGAAAAGGGCCGATTGTTGTGGGCCGAGCCGAGCCGGCAAAGCGCGTTGCGTGCAGGGGAGCACGCGGCGCTGCGATTGCCTGGCCTCCTTTAGGCCTTCTTCTCGGTCTTCTTTGGCAGCAGGACGGCCTGGATGTTGGGCAGGACACCACCCTGTGCGATGGTGACGCCCGACAGGAGCTTGTTGAGCTCCTCGTCGTTGCGGATGGCAAGCTGCAGGTGGCGCGGGATGATGCGCGTCTTCTTGTTGTCGCGGGCCGCGTTTCCGGGCCAGCTCGAGCACCTCAGCCGCGAGGTACTCCATGACGGCGGCGAGGTAGACGGGCGCCCCGGCGCCGACGCGCTCTGCGTAGTTTCCCTTGCGCAGGAGGCGGTGGATTCTGCCGACCGGGAACTGGAGCCAGCCCTGCTTGAGCGGGACTTTGACTTGCCCTTGACTTTGCCTCCCTTTCCGCGTCCGGACATGGCGATGGGCTAGCGACGGTGCACACGAAACGGAAACGAAAACGACCGGTGCGAGCGGCAGCGAGTCGAGCAGCGGAGTGCGTGCCGGCGCACTGCACTGCACTGCACTGCAATTCACTGGTTTCATCTACCAGGAGGAGGGACAGGCTAAGCAGCGAAGCTGCTGTTCCTGTTTGGACCTCTAGAGCTGTTGTGTGGCCTCACTGTTGGTTTGGCCTATGTGAGCGCCCACGTGAGGGCGGACGCTGCTTTAAATGCGTCATAGCTGCTGCGGGAGAAGCTACTCCCGCAGCAGATCAGGCCAGCGCGTGATTGGCCTGCGGTGGACTTGGTGTCCCAGTCCACGTATAAGATGACTGCCAGAGTGTCCTGCAGAGGCATAGAACACCCTGGCGGACTGCCTGATGCGATCCCGTAGCAACGGGACGCCAGCTTCCTCATGAAGCAGTCTCGTGGGGTACCGAGGCGGCTTGTGAAGTGCGAGTCGCAGCGCCCGATTTTGGACACGCTGGAGCATCGCAACGTGCGATGGAGCAGCATTCCCCCACACCACGGCGGCGTACTCGAGTACCGGCCGGACGAGGGCCAAGTACACGGTCAGGCCGTGCCGAGGGGGGAGAGTGGACGAGGGGTTCAGCAGCGGGTAGAGCGCCCGGAGACGCCCAATCGCCCGCCCCCTGATGTCGCGGATGTGCGGTAGCCAGGTGAGATGCCGGTCCAGCCGCACACCGAGGTATTGGCCTGTTGGTGACCACGGGATGGGGGCCTCCCGAGATCGAGACAGGCGGCAGGGCAGGAGGCAGTCGTCTCCGAGTGAAGACGACCGCCTGGCTCTTGGCGGCGTTGAATTTGAGACGCCACTTGGTGGACCACGCCCCCAGGACGTCGCACGCAAGTTGGAGTCTGCGGCACATCGCGACCACGTTCATGCTGCGGGTGAACAGCGCAGTGTCGTCGGCGTAAAGAGCCAACTCCACGCGTGCCACCCGCGGTGCGTCGGCGGTGTACAAGGTGTACAGCAGGGGGCCGAGAACCGACCCCTGCGGTACCCCTGCACGAATCGGCCGGTCGGTGGATGTGCCGCCGGCGGCCCTGACGTGGAAGGTGCGGCCCTCTAGGTAGGACCGCAGTAGAAGTGCGTGCGACGTCGGGACCCCATGTACAAGGAGCTTGTACACGAGGCCCTCGTGCCACACGCTGTCGAACGCCTTGGAGACGTCTAGGAGTACCGCCCCAAGGTACTCCCGCGTCTCCAGCGCCCTCATCGCCTGTTCCACCAGGCGTAGGAGCTGGTGCGTGGTCGAGTGGCCCCGCCGGAATCCGAACTGCTCAGCTGGAAGGAGCCCCTTCAGCGGTGACGTGGCGCCACAGCCGCTCCACGTACAATCTCTCAAAAATCTTGGAGAGAGACGGGAGCAGGCTGATCGGCCGGTAATGCTCCACCTGGCGCGGATCCTTGCCGGCCTTTGGGATAGCCACCACTTCCGCGTGTTTCCACGCGGAAGGGTAGATCCCGGAGCTGAGGACACAGTTAAAAGTGTCCGCTAGTGGCTGATAGAGTGCCGGCGGCAATAGCCGCAGGAGGTGGTTTGTGACTCCATCAGAGCCACCTGCCTTCTTCGGGTTGAGGCGGCGGAGCTGGAGTCCAACCTCTTCAGCTGTGACGGGCGTGATCACATCATCAGCGGCCCTGGCGGCGAGGAAAACTGGTAGGTGGTTTTCCACGAGTTGGACGTGTTCGGCGTCGAAAACATCCGCGACCGGTCGGAAGTTGTCGGCGAACACGTCTGCGAGTGCGTTGGCCTTGGCGTCCGGGGCGCAGACAACCTCGCCGCCGACATGGAGCGGAGGAACAGGCTGATGGCGGCGGAGGAAGCGCTTGGCGGTCCGCCAGGCACTCCCATCAGTCGTGTTCAGGGTGGCCACAAGGCCAGCCCAGTCACGGTTTCGGTGTTGGTCGATGGCGGCCCGGATTTCGCGCCGTGCCCGATTGAGGCGACGCTTGGTCTCAGGCTGCCTAGTGAGTTGCCACTCGCGAAAGAGGCGGTTTTTGGCCGTTATAGCCTCCAGTATGTGCGGAGGAAGCTGCCGAGACATCTCTCGGGGCCGCCGCGGCTGTCGGGGAGATGCAGCGGCAGCAGCGCTAAGGGTGTGCCGCGTAAAAAAGGCCAGCGCAGCATCGGCCCCTCCAGGGCAGGATCTGGGCATCTTCAAAGCGGCCGAGCAGTTCGGCTTGGAATCTGGCTTCGTCAATTCCGCGGAAGGTGCGGCGAGCAGGCGGCAGG
>NW_026047785.1:0-2500 GCF_023864345.2 Schistocerca serialis cubense
AACGCAGCAAATTGCGCGTCGACATGTGAACTGCAGGACACATGAACATCGACGTTTCGAACGCACATTGCGGTCCATGGATTCCGTTCCCGGGCCACGTCTGGCTGAGGGTCGGCTACGTATACTGAAGCGCGCGGCGTTTGCCCCGCTTCGCAGACCTGGGAGTGTCGTGGCCGCCTGTGGGGCCGGCCGCGTCTCCTTAAACGTGCGATGCGCGCCCGTCGCCTGGCGGTTCGCATACCGGTACTTACTCGGTAGCGTGCACAGCCGGCTGGCGGTGTGGCGTGCGACACCTCGTACAACGACCTCAGAGCAGGCGAGACTACCCGCTGAATTTAAGCATATTACTAAGCGGAGGAAAAGAAACTAACAAGGATTCCCCCAGTAGCGGCGAGCGAACAGGGAAGAGTCCAGCACCGAACCCCGCAGGCTGCCGCCTGTCGTGGCATGTGGTGTTTGGGAGGGTCCACTACCCCGACGCCTCGCGCCGAGCCCAAGTCCAACTTGAATGAGGCCACGGCCCGTAGAGGGTGCCAGGCCCGTAGCGGCCGGTGCGAGCGTCGGCGGGACCTCTCCTTCGAGTCGGGTTGCTTGAGAGTGCAGCTCCAAGTGGGTGGTAAACTCCATCTGAGACTAAATATGACCACGAGACCGATAGCGAACAAGTACCGTGAGGGAAAGTTGAAAAGAACTTTGAAGAGAGAGTTCAAAAGTACGTGAAACCGTTCTGGGGTAAACGTGAGAAGTCCGAAAGGTCGAACGGGTGAGATTCACGCCCATCCGGCCACTGGCCTCCGCCCTCGGCAGATGGGGCCGGCCGCCCGCGCGGAGCAATTCGCGGCGGGGTCGTGTCCGGTTGCCTTTCCACTCGCCGCGGGGCGGGGCCGTTCCGGTGTGCGGTGGGCCGCACTTCTCCCCTAGTAGGACGTCGCGACCCGCTGGGTGCCGGCCTACGGCCCGGGTGCGCAGCCTGTCCTTCCGCGGGCCTCGGTTCGCGTCTGTTGGGCAGAGCCCCGGTGTCCTGGCTGGCTGCCCGGCGGTATATCTGGAGGAGTCGATTCGCCCCTTTGGGCGCTCGGGCTCCCGGCAAGCGCGCGCGGTTCTTCCCGGATGACGGACCTACCTGGCCCGGCCCCGGACCCGCGCCGCTGTTGGCTCGGGATGCTCTCGGGCGGAATAATCGCTCCCGTCAGCGGCGCTTCAGCTTTGGACAATTTCACGACCCGTCTTGAAACACGGACCAAGGAGTCTAACATGTGCGCGAGTCATTGGGCTGTACGAAACCTAAAGGCGTAATGAAAGTGAAGGTCTCGCCTTGCGCGGGCCGAGGGAGGATGGGGCTTCCCCGCCCTTCACGGGGCGGCGGCCTCCGCACTCCCGGGGCGTCTCGTCCTCATTGCGAGGTGAGGCGCACCTAGAGCGTACACGTTGGGACCCGAAAGATGGTGAACTATGCCTGGCCAGGACGAAGTCAGGGGAAACCCTGATGGAGGTCCGTAGCGATTCTGACGTGCAAATCGATCGTCGGAGCTGGGTATAGGGGCGAAAGACTAATCGAACCATCTAGTAGCTGGTTCCCTCCGAAGTTTCCCTCAGGATAGCTGGTGCTCGTACGAGTCTCATCCGGTAAAGCGAATGATTAGAGGCCTTGGGGCCGAAACGACCTCAACCTATTCTCAAACTTTAAATGGGTGAGATCTCCGGCTTGCTTGATATGCTGAAGCCGCGAGCAAACGACTCGGATCGGAGTGCCAAGTGGGCCACTTTTGGTAAGCAGAACTGGCGCTGTGGGATGAACCAAACGCCGAGTTAAGGCGCCCGAATCGACGCTCATGGGAAACCATGAAAGGCGTTGGTTGCTTAAGACAGCAGGACGGTGGCCATGGAAGTCGGAATCCGCTAAGGAGTGTGTAACAACTCACCTGCCGAAGCAACTAGCCCTGAAAATGGATGGCGCTGAAGCGTCGTGCCTATACTCGGCCGTCAGTCTGGCAGTCATGGCCGGTCCTTGCGGCCGGCCGCGAAGCCCTGACGAGTAGGAGGGTCGCGGCGGTGGGCGCAGAAGGGTCTGGGCGTGAGCCTGCCTGGAGCCGCCGTCGGTGCAGATCTTGGTGGTAGTAGCAAATACTCCAGCGAGGCCCTGGAGGGCTGACGCGGAGAAGGGTTTCGTGTGAACAGCCGTTGCACACGAGTCAGTCGATCCTAAGCCCTAGGAGAAATCCGATGTTGATGGGGGCCGTCATAGCATGATGCGCTTTGTGCTGGCCCCCGTTGGGCGAAAGGGAATCCGGTTCCTATTCCGGAACCCGGCAGCGGAACCGATACAAGTCGGGCCCCTCTTTTAGAGATGCTCGTCGGGGTAACCCAAAAGGACCCGGAGACGCCGTCGGGAGATCGGGGAAGAGTTTTCTTTTCTGCATGAGCGTTCGAGTTCCCTGGAATCCTCTAGCAGGGAGATAGGGTTTGGAACGCGAAGAGCACCGCAGTTGCGGCGGTGTCC
>NW_026047785.1:7500-12500 GCF_023864345.2 Schistocerca serialis cubense
AGCGCCCCATCCATGTCGGTACTCGTACGCGTCGCACTCGCAGTCGCAAAAAACGCTGGGCAAATATATTTCTCGGAAGAGTAATGACAGTCCGAGCCTCCTGCGTGGGAAGAGTCTTTCTAGGCCCTGACCCACGGGAAGCGTGTAGCTTCCCCCATCCCGGACATTTCACGTCGTCACACTACCGGTATTGACTAATAGACTGATTGCTGATAATCATTAGCCACACACTGGGGGAAACGGCCGACAGGGGCGGCAACATAGTGGAGCCGCAGTGTCACTAATGTACAGAGATAGAACAGTTTCGACTGGAACCAGAGTAACCGTATACACGGCACTGATTAGTAATAGATGCAGAGCCATCAGAATACAGATAATATATACAACCGTCCCTATACATGCTGAAAGACTCTGCACACAATGAGAACCACACGTCAGCCAGACACTATCACACACTACTCTCTGCCTCTAACAGGCACACACACAATATCTAACCACCAGCATGGAAGAACATCCGGTGCATCCTCTCCGCCACATTACACAATCCACACTATCATAACCAGACCGGGAGGTCCACCCAGAAAACAGAATATCCCACCCTTCCGACATCCGCCATTGCTCAGCTAAGCCACGAACACCCACACATGTCCTACACAGGGGTGCACCCAACATCACAATACTGCCTCCTGTCACAGTACACAAACAATGGCAGGAATGAAAGACACAGATCTGCCACAACCTTGGAATCGGAGCGCCGCCTGTCATGAGCCACAAGTGCATCCTGACGTGACAAATCGGATGATCCCGCAGGCATGCACTTACGATAATCACTATCAACGAACCTGCCGCCCCCTCCCCCCCCAAAATACACCTTTCCCTACAACGTGTACCTTAACCTAAGCTATATTGTACCTTAACCTAAGCGATATTGTACCTTAACCTAAGGTATATCGTACCTTAACCTAACCTACATTGCGCCTTCACCTAACCTACGTTGTACCTTAACCTAACCTACGTTGTACCTTAACCTAACCTACGTTGTGCCTTAACCTAACCTACGTTGTACCTTAACCTAACCTACGTTGTACCTTAACCTAACCTACGTTGTACCTTAACCTAACCTACGTTGTACCTTAACCTAACCTACGTTGTACCTTAACCTAACCTACGTTGTACCTTAACCTAACCTACGTTGTGCCTTAACCTAACCTACGTTGTGCCTTAACCTAACCTACGTTGTGCCTTAACCTAACCTACGTTGTGCCTTAACCTAACCTACGTTGTGCCTTAACCTAACCTACGTTGTGCCTTAACCTAACCTACGTTGTGCCTTAACCTAACCTACGTTGTGCCTTAACCTAACCTACGTTGTGCCTTAACCTAACCTATGTTGTGCCTTAACCTAACCTATGTTGTGCCTTAACCTAACCTATGTTGTGCCTTAACCTAACCTATGTTGTGCCTTAACCTAACCTATGTTGTGCCTTAACCTAACCTATGTTGTGCCTTAACCTAACCTATGTTGTGCCTTAACCTAACCTATGTTGTGCCTTAACCTAACCTATGTTGTGCCTTAACCTAACCTATGTTGTGCCTTAACCTAACCTACGTTGTGCCTTAACCTAACCTACGTTGTGCCTTAACCTAACCTACGTTGTGCCTTAACCTAACCTACGTTGTGCCTTAACCTAACCTACGTTGTGCCTTAACCTAACCTACGTTGTGCCTTAACCTAACCTACGTTGTGCCTTAACCTAACCTACGTTGTGCCTTAACCTAACCTACGTTGTGCCTTAACCTAACCTACGTTGTGCCTTAACCTAACCTATGTTGTGCCTTAACCTAACCTATGTTGTGCCTTAACCTAACCTATGTTGTGCCTTAACCTAACCTATGTTGTGCCTTAACCTAACCTATGTTGTGCCTTAACCTAACCTATGTTGTGCCTTAACCTAACCTATGTTGTGCCTTAACCTAACCTATGTTGTGCCTTAACCTAACCTATGTTGTGCCTTAACCTAACCTATGTTGTGCCTTAACCTAACCTATGTTGTGCCTTAACCTAACCTACGTTGTGCCTTAACCTAACCTACGTTGTGCCTTAACCTAACCCATATTGTACCTTAACCTAACCCATATTGTACCTTAACCTAACCCATATTGTACCTTAACCTAACCCATATTGTACCTTAACGTAACCTAATTTGTGCCTTAACGTAACCTAATTTGTGCCTTAACGTAACCTAATTTGTGCCTTAACGTAACCTAATTTGTGCCTTAACGTAACCTAATTTGTGCCTTAACGTAACCTAATTTGTGCCTTAACGTAACCTAATTTGTGCCTTAACGTAACCTAATTTGTGCCTTAACGTAACCTAATTTGTGCCTTAACGTAACCTAATTTGTGCCTTAACGTAACCTAATTTGTGCCTTAACGTAACCTAATTTGTGCCTTAACGTAACCTAATTTGTGCCTTAACGTAACCTAATTTGTGCCTTAACGTAACCTAATTTGTGCCTTAACGTAACCTAATTTGTGCCTTAACGTAACCTAATTTGTGCCTTAACGTAACCCATGTTGTGCCTTAACGTAACCCATGTTGTGCCTTAACGTAACCCAATTTGTGCCTTAACGTAACCCATGTTGTGCCTTAACCTAACCTATATTGTGCCTCAACCTAACCTATATTGCGCCTTAACCTGACGCACGTTGTCGCTGAACCTGCTCTGTAATTGTTATGCAACTCGTTAAATTAGTGTAGTGTTGCCTAACCGCAACCCTCGCAATATAGTTCGCTATTCGCACTGCCCGGTCCCCTGTGTATCGCGTCATGTTAAACACCTTGCAGGTGTTGCTGACTTTCCACATGCTCCTGCTATACACTGTAATGTGGATAGCAGCAGGACGTACATGCCCCCCCCCCTTCCCCCCTGCCTTCGCAAGCTGGTCGTTGAGAAGTTTGCATGTTCAATGCCCTTCGCATGCCGACGTACTCAGCCTACGTTGCGGTACGGCCTGTCACCTGTCCGCCGATGTACGCAAAACCCACAAACTGTACTGCACATTGGTCCGTATGTACTGAATGATACATCGTGGCACATGTGTGACCGTACGACGACTGCGCCTAGCAACGGCAGACCATACAGTCCAAATATTGTGCACGCAGCTACGTGTCGTCTCCCTATAAGAGCTGGATTGCAGTGTGGTACGCCATTCAGACGTGTGGGAGGAACGGACGCCCTGGATGGCGATCAGCATGAGCAGTCTGTTGATGTAGTGGAGCGTGTATTCGGACGTAGTCGTCTCTTCTCACACACCGTGATAGCATGTTGCACCGCGTTCCACATCTGCGACATCCTGCAGAGGCCGGCTGACAGTCGTTCGCGCAATGGACACCGCATACGTACGGGGGCTACCTTCCACGTGTTCTCGAGGCGTGCACATGTTGTTGCGTCTATGTGGGCAGACGTAGTGTGTTGTGACACCTGACACAGGCATGCAATACTCGTTGCAAATGGCGATGGACGTCTACGTTTGCTGGTGACGTTACGCAAATGAACAACAGGTAACCCGTTGTGGTGCGGTTGTTCTCGCTAGAGGTGAATCAGTGTTGGCGACGATCGGTCGAGCTATTAACCGGTTGTTTCAGGGATACCCACCATGCCCACGAACGTGAAAGGGGACCCACCATGCCCACGAACGCGAAAGGGGATCTGGGTGTGAGGCGATACGCGGCGGTGGCTGGGTGGGACCGTCCCCGGCCGGTGAGGGGGGGCCGCCCGGCGTGCTGGCAGCGCGGTGCGTGGGCGCACGCGCTACAGCCGGCTGGTGGGGGCGGCCAGTGGCAGGCGCGCCGGCCGACGGACGCGGCAGGCGGCGCAGCTGCGCGCCGGCGCCCCCTGCTCGCGGCGCCTTGCGGCCAAAGTAGGTCCTCGCGGGCCCGGTGCGAAGCGCGGTGGCCATCTGCAGTGTGCTGGTCCGATTGAGGACTGTGTGCGCTGAGGATGCGCCGCCGCCCGGCGCTCGGCGCCGCGACGCCGTCTGCTGCTCGGTCGCCCCAGCGGTTCTCGCAGGTGGTTTGTATCGCAGCTGTGCGGACGTGTTGGCGCGTGCGCTGTGCTGGGAGAGTTCGCTTCGGCACCCAAGTGGGGCTTTTGTCCTTCTGTGGCGCTGGCGTTGGAGCTGCCGGTCACCGTAGGTGGCGCGTGTTGTCTCCCGCCGGCAATGCCACGACAGCACGCTCCCGGGCCTCTGTCGGCAGCGGCAAGCTCAGTTGGGAGCACGGGTGGTCGCACCTAAAGCGTCTACTCGCCTAACTCCGGGCGATTGCGCCTCTCTCGAACCCGACCAAGTACTTAGGACGGCGCTGCGCGCCGCCGGGACCTGAGAGGGTTTCGAGGTGTGTTGTGCAGGGGAGCTCAGCCTCCTCCTGTTTGCAGAATAATTGAGCGGACGCTTGCGTGTTCGCGCGGGCCCCCGGGACACACTCCCGGGCGGCCGGCTGCTCAGCTCTAGTTGACGCAGCTCCCTGGTTGATCCTGCCAGTAGTCATATGCTTGTCTCAAAGATTAAGCCATGCATGTCTCAGTACAAGCCGCATTAAGGTGAAACCGCGAATGGCTCATTAAATCAGTTATGGTTCCTTAGATCGTACCCACGTTACTTGGATAACTGTGGTAATTCTAGAGCTAATACATGCAAACAGAGTCCCGACCAGAGATGGAAGGGACGCTTTTATTAGATCAAAACCAATCGGTCGGCTCGTCCGGTCCGTTTGCCTTGGTGACTCTGAATAACTTTGGGCTGATCGCACGGTCCTCGTACCGGCGACGCATCTTTCAAATGTCTGCCTTATCAACTGTCGATGGTAGGTTCTGCGCCTACCATGGTTGTAACGGGTAACGGGGAATCAGGGTTCGATTCCGGAGAGGGAGCCTGAGAAACGGCTACCACATCCAAGGAAGGCAGCAGGCGCGCAAATTACCCACTCCCGGCACGG
>NW_026047785.1:20000-25000 GCF_023864345.2 Schistocerca serialis cubense
TACAAGCTACAGACGCGATCGCATTGCTCACTGTACGGATTCCCATGCCGAGCGATCAGCTAGGAAGCGCCCCATCCACGTCGGTACCCTTGGGCGTTGCACTCGCAGTCGCAAAAAACGTTGGGCAAATATATTTCTCCGATGCTGAGCGATCAGCTAGGAAGCGCCCCATCCATGTCGGTACTCGTACGCGTCGCACTCGCAGTCGCAAAAAACGCTGGGCAAATATATTTCTCGGAAGAGTAATGACAGTCCGAGCCTCCTGCGTGGGAAGAGTCTTTCTAGGCCCTGACCCACGGGAAGCGTGTAGCTTCCCCCATCCCGGACATTTCACGTCGTCACACTACCGGTATTGACTAATAGACTGATTGCTGATAATCATTAGCCACACACTGGGGGAAACGGCCGACAGGGGCGGCAACATAGTGGAGCCGCAGTGTCACTAATGTACAGAGATAGAACAGTTTCGACTGGAACCAGAGTAACCGTATACACGGCACTGATTAGTAATAGATGCAGAGCCATCAGAATACAGATAATATATACAACCGTCCCTATACATGCTGAAAGACTCTGCACACAATGAGAACCACACGTCAGCCAGACACTATCACACACTACTCTCTGCCTCTAACAGGCACACACACAATATCTAACCACCAGCATGGAAGAACATCCGGTGCATCCTCTCCGCCACATTACACAATCCACACTATCATAACCAGACCGGGAGGTCCACCCAGAAAACAGAATATCCCACCCTTCCGACATCCGCCATTGCTCAGCTAAGCCACGAACACCCACACATGTCCTACACAGGGGTGCACCCAACATCACAATACTGCCTCCTGTCACAGTACACAAACAATGGCAGGAATGAAAGACACAGATCTGCCACAACCTTGGAATCGGAGCGCCGCCTGTCATGAGCCACAAGTGCATCCTGACGTGACAAATCGGATGATCCCGCAGGCATGCACTTACGATAATCACTATCAACGAACCTGCCGCCCCCTCCCCCCCCAAAATACACCTTTCCCTACAACGTGTACCTTAACCTAAGCTATATTGTACCTTAACCTAAGCGATATTGTACCTTAACCTAAGGTATATCGTACCTTAACCTAACCTACATTGCGCCTTCACCTAACCTACGTTGTACCTTAACCTAACCTACGTTGTACCTTAACCTAACCTACGTTGTACCTTAACCTAACCTACGTTGTACCTTAACCTAACCTACGTTGTACCTTAACCTAACCTACGTTGTACCTTAACCTAACCTACGTTGTACCTTAACCTAACCTACGTTGTACCTTAACCTAACCTACGTTGTGCCTTAACCTAACCTACGTTGTGCCTTAACCTAACCTACGTTGTGCCTTAACCTAACCTACGTTGTGCCTTAACCTAACCTACGTTGTGCCTTAACCTAACCTACGTTGTGCCTTAACCTAACCTACGTTGTGCCTTAACCTAACCTACGTTGTGCCTTAACCTAACCTACGTTGTGCCTTAACCTAACCTATGTTGTGCCTTAACCTAACCTATGTTGTGCCTTAACCTAACCTATGTTGTGCCTTAACCTAACCTATGTTGTGCCTTAACCTAACCTATGTTGTGCCTTAACCTAACCTATGTTGTGCCTTAACCTAACCTATGTTGTGCCTTAACCTAACCTATGTTGTGCCTTAACCTAACCTATGTTGTGCCTTAACCTAACCTATGTTGTGCCTTAACCTAACCTATGTTGTGCCTTAACCTAACCTACGTTGTGCCTTAACCTAACCTACGTTGTGCCTTAACCTAACCTACGTTGTGCCTTAACCTAACCTACGTTGTGCCTTAACCTAACCTACGTTGTGCCTTAACCTAACCTACGTTGTGCCTTAACCTAACCTACGTTGTGCCTTAACCTAACCTACGTTGTGCCTTAACCTAACCTACGTTGTGCCTTAACCTAACCTACGTTGCGCCTTAACCTAACCTACGTTGTGCCTTAACCTAACCTACGTTGTGCCTTAACCTAACCTACGTTGTGCCTTAACCTAACCTACGTTGTGCCTTAACCTAACCTATGTTGTGCCTTAACCTAACCTATGTTGTGCCTTAACCTAACCTATGTTGTGCCTTAACCTAACCTATGTTGTGCCTTAACCTAACCTATGTTGTGCCTTAACCTAACCTATGTTGTGCCTTAACCTAACCTATGTTGTGCCTTAACCTAACCTATGTTGTGCCTTAACCTAACCTATGTTGTGCCTTAACCTAACCTATGTTGTGCCTTAACCTAACCTATGTTGTGCCTTAACCTAACCTACGTTGTGCCTTAACCTAACCTACGTTGTGCCTTAACCTAACCCATATTGTACCTTAACCTAACCCATATTGTACCTTAACCTAACCCATATTGTACCTTAACCTAACCCATATTGTACCTTAACCTAACCCATATTGTACCTTAACGTAACCTAATTTGTGCCTTAACGTAACCTAATTTGTGCCTTAACGTAACCTAATTTGTGCCTTAACGTAACCTAATTTGTGCCTTAACGTAACCTAATTTGTGCCTTAACGTAACCTAATTTGTGCCTTAACGTAACCTAATTTGTGCCTTAACGTAACCTAATTTGTGCCTTAACGTAACCTAATTTGTGCCTTAACGTAACCTAATTTGTGCCTTAACGTAACCTAATTTGTGCCTTAACGTAACCTAATTTGTGCCTTAACGTAACCTAATTTGTGCCTTAACGTAACCTAATTTGTGCCTTAACGTAACCCATGTTGTGCCTTAACGTAACCCATGTTGTGCCTTAACGTAACCCAATTTGTGCCTTAACGTAACCCATGTTGTGCCTTAACCTAACCTATATTGTGCCTCAACCTAACCTATATTGCGCCTTAACCTGACGCACGTTGTCGCTGAACCTGCTCTGTAATTGTTATGCAACTCGTTAAATTAGTGTAGTGTTGCCTAACCGCAACCCTCGCAATATAGTTCGCTATTCGCACTGCCCGGTCCCCTGTGTATCGCGTCATGTTAAACACCTTGCAGGTGTTGCTGACTTTCCACATGCTCCTGCTATACACTGTAATGTGGATAGCAGCAGGACGTACATGCCCCCCCCCCTTCCCCCCTGCCTTCGCAAGCTGGTCGTTGAGAAGTTTGCATGTTCAATGCCCTTCGCATGCCGACGTACTCAGCCTACGTTGTGGTACGGCCTGTCACCTGTCCGCCGATGTACGCAAAACCCACAAACTGTACTGCACATTGGTCCGTATGTACTGAATGATACATCGTGGCACATGTGTGACCGTACGACGACTGCGCCTAGCAACGGCAGACCATACAGTCCAAATATTGTGCACGCAGCTACGTGTCGTCTCCCTATAAGAGCTGGATTGCAGTGTGGTACGCCATTCAGACGTGTGGGAGGAACGGACGCCCTGGATGGCGATCAGCATGAGCAGTCTGTTGATGTAGTGGAGCGTGTATTCGGACGTAGTCGTCTCTTCTCACACACCGTGATAGCATGTTGCACCGCGTTCCACATCTGCGACATCCTGCAGAGGCCGGCTGACAGTCGTTCGCGCAATGGACACCGCATACGTACGGGGGCTACCTTCCACGTGTTCTCGAGGCGTGCACATGTTGTTGCGTCTATGTGGGCAGACGTAGTGTGTTGTGACACCTGACACAGGCATGCAATACTCGTTGCAAATGGCGATGGACGTCTACGTTTGCTGGTGACGTTACGCAAATGAACAACAGGTAACCCGTTGTGGTGCGGTTGTTCTCGCTAGAGGTGAATCAGTGTTGGCGACGATCGGTCGAGCTATTAACCGGTTGTTTCAGGGATACCCACCATGCCCACGAACGTGAAAGGGGACCCACCATGCCCACGAACGCGAAAGGGGATCTGGGTGTGAGGCGATACGCGGCGGTGGCTGGGTGGGACCGTCCCCGGCCGGTGAGGGGGGGCCGCCCGGCGTGCTGGCAGCGCGGTGCGTGGGCGCACGCGCTACAGCCGGCTGGTGGGGGCGGCCAGTGGCAGGCGCGCCGGCCGACGGACGCGGCAGGCGGCGCAGCTGCGCGCCGGCGCCCCCTGCTCGCGGCGCCTTGCGGCCAAAGTAGGTCCTCGCGGGCCCGGTGCGAAGCGCGGTGGCCATCTGCAGTGTGCTGGTCCGATTGAGGACTGTGTGCGCTGAGGATGCGCCGCCGCCCGGCGCTCGGCGCCGCGACGCCGTCTGCTGCTCGGTCGCCCCAGCGGTTCTCGCAGGTGGTTTGTATCGCAGCTGTGCGGACGTGTTGGCGCGTGCGCTGTGCTGGGAGAGTTCGCTTCGGCACCCAAGTGGGGCTTTTGTCCTTCTGTGGCGCTGGCGTTGGAGCTGCCGGTCACCGTAGGTGGCGCGTGTTGTCTCCCGCCGGCAATGCCACGACAGCACGCTCCCGGGCCTCTGTCGGCAGCGGCAAGCTCAGTTGGGAGCACGGGTGGTCGCACCTAAAGCGTCTACTCGCCTAACTCCGGGCGATTGCGCCTCTCTCGAACCCGACCAAGTACTTAGGACGGCGCTGCGCGCCGCCGGGACCTGAGAGGGTTTCGAGGTGTGTTGTGCAGGGGAGCTCAGCCTCCTCCTGTTTGCAGAATAATTGAGCGGACGCTTGCGTGTTCGCGCGGGCCCCCGGGACACACTCCCGGGCGGCCGGCTGCTCAGCTCTAGTTGACGCAGCTCCCTGGTTGATCCTGCCAGTAGTCATATGCTTGTCTCAAAGATTAAGCCATGCATGTCTCAGTACAAGCCGCATTAAGGTGAAACCGCGAATGGCTCATTAAATCAGTTATGGTTCCTTAGATCGTACCCACGTTACTTGGATAACTGTGGTAATTCTAGAGCTAATACATGCAAACAGAGTCCCGACCAGAGATGGAAGGGACGCTTTTATTAGATCAAAACCAATCGGTCGGCTCGTCCGGTCCGTTTGCCTTGGTGACTCTGAA
>NW_026047785.1:32500-33872 GCF_023864345.2 Schistocerca serialis cubense
ACGAAGTCGTGGACCGGCAATCACACCACCCGCACCCGCTCGTGCCCCACCCCAACCGCCAAACTCGCAACGCCAGCGGATGAACGGCGGAAGTTTCCCGCAGTCGTAATGTGCAATCCACACCTATAACTTGCGTTTCATGAAGAGTTATGTCCAATATGCGACATTCCCGCTGTCCCTATACATGAGCTGCGAGCTGTACCACGTACAAGCTACAGACGCGATCGCATTGCTCACTGTACGGATTCCCATGCCGAGCGATCAGCTAGGAAGCGCCCCATCCACGTCGGTACCCTTGGGCGTTGCACTCGCAGTCGCAAAAAACGTTGGGCAAATATATTTCTCCGATGCTGAGCGATCAGCTAGGAAGCGCCCCATCCATGTCGGTACTCGTACGCGTCGCACTCGCAGTCGCAAAAAACGCTGGGCAAATATATTTCTCGGAAGAGTAATGACAGTCCGAGCCTCCTGCGTGGGAAGAGTCTTTCTAGGCCCTGACCCACGGGAAGCGTGTAGCTTCCCCCATCCCGGACATTTCACGTCGTCACACTACCGGTATTGACTAATAGACTGATTGCTGATAATCATTAGCCACACACTGGGGGAAACGGCCGACAGGGGCGGCAACATAGTGGAGCCGCAGTGTCACTAATGTACAGAGATAGAACAGTTTCGACTGGAACCAGAGTAACCGTATACACGGCACTGATTAGTAATAGATGCAGAGCCATCAGAATACAGATAATATATACAACCGTCCCTATACATGCTGAAAGACTCTGCACACAATGAGAACCACACGTCAGCCAGACACTATCACACACTACTCTCTGCCTCTAACAGGCACACACACAATATCTAACCACCAGCATGGAAGAACATCCGGTGCATCCTCTCCGCCACATTACACAATCCACACTATCATAACCAGACCGGGAGGTCCACCCAGAAAACAGAATATCCCACCCTTCCGACATCCGCCATTGCTCAGCTAAGCCACGAACACCCACACATGTCCTACACAGGGGTGCACCCAACATCACAATACTGCCTCCTGTCACAGTACACAAACAATGGCAGGAATGAAAGACACAGATCTGCCACAACCTTGGAATCGGAGCGCCGCCTGTCATGAGCCACAAGTGCATCCTGACGTGACAAATCGGATGATCCCGCAGGCATGCACTTACGATAATCACTATCAACGAACCTGCCGCCCCCTCCCCCCCCAAAATACACCTTTCCCTACAACGTGTACCTTAACCTAAGCTATATTGTACCTTAACCTAAGCGATATTGTACCTTAACCTAAGGTATATCGTACCTTAACCTAACCTACATTGCGCCTTCACCTAACCTACGTTGTACCTTA
>NW_026047786.1:5000-25000 GCF_023864345.2 Schistocerca serialis cubense
CCTGGTGAACAGGCCAGAGAAAGCTTGAAGACGTGACTGTGATAAAACAGGGAGCAACAGGAAGGAGTAACTATGACACTCTTAAGGTAGCCAAATACTCGTCACCAGGCGAAATACATGGGCAAATTCGAGGAGCACCTGGCAGAAATAACTGTGAAAGTCTTAAGTTCGACAAATAATAGCGTATCACTTCTGGTGAACTGGCCAGAGAAAGTTTGAATATGTGACTATGGTAAAACGGGGAGCAATTGGTATGAGTAACAATGACTCTCTTAAGGTAGAAAAATGCCTCGTCACAATCGGAATAAATTGGCAAACCCGAGGAGCACCTGGCAGGAGTAACTGTGAAAGTCTTAAAGTCGACAAATAATGGTGTATCACTTCTGGTGAACTGGCCACAGAGCTTGAAGACGTGACTGTGATAAAACACGGAGCAACTGGCAGGAGTAACTATGACACTCTTAAGGTAGCCAAATGCTCGTCACCAGGCGAAATACATAGGAAAACTCGAGGAGCACCTGGCAGAAATAAATGTGAAAGTCTTACGTTCGACAAATAAAGGCGTATCACTTCTGGTGAACTGGCCAGAGAAAGCTTGAATATGTGACTATGGTAAAACGGGGAGCAATTGGTAGGAGTAACTATGATTCTCTTAAGGTAGCCAAATGCCTCGTCACCAACGGAATAAATCGGCAAACTCGAGGAGCATCTAGCAGAAATAACTGTGAAAGTCTTAAGGTCGACAAATAAAGGCGTATCGCTTGTGCTGAACTGTCCCGAGAAAGCTTGAAGATTTTACAGTGTTAAAATGGGGAGCAACTTGCAGGAGTAACTGTGACTCTCTTAAGGTTGCCATTGCTCGTCGCCCAGCAAAAAACATCGGATAACTCGAGGAGCACCTGGCAGAAATAACTGTGAAAGTCTTGAGGTCGACAAATAATGGCGTATCGCTTCTGATGAAATGGCCAGAGAAAGCTTGAGTATGTGACTATGGTAAAACGGGGAGCAACTGGTATGAGTAACTATGACTCTCTTAAGGTAGCCAAATGCCTCGTCACCAACGGAATAAATCGGCAAACTCGAGGGGCACCTGGCAGGAGTAACTGTGAAAGTCTTAAGGTCGACTAATAATGGATATAACTCCTGGTGAACAGGCCAGAGAAAGCTTGAAGACGTGACTGTGATAAAACAGGGAGCAACAGGAAGGAGTAACTATGACACTCTTAAGGTAGCCAAATACTCGTCACCAGGCGAAATACATGGGCAAATTCGAGGAGCACCTGGCAGAAATAACTGTGAAAGTCTTAAGTTCGACAAATAATAGCGTATCACTTCTGGTGAACTGGCCAGAGAAAGTTTGAATATGTGACTATGGTAAAACGGGGAGCAATTGGTATGAGTAACAATGACTCTCTTAAGGTAGAAAAATGCCTCGTCACAATCGGAATAAATTGGCAAACCCGAGGAGCACCTGGCAGGAGTAACTGTGAAAGTCTTAAAGTCGACAAATAATGGTGTATCACTTCTGGTGAACTGGCCACAGAGCTTGAAGACGTGACTGTGATAAAACACGGAGCAACTGGCAGGAGTAACTATGACACTCTTAAGGTAGCCAAATGCTCGTCACCAGGCGAAATACATAGGAAAACTCGAGGAGCACCTGGCAGAAATAAATGTGAAAGTCTTACGTTCGACAAATAAAGGCGTATCACTTCTGGTGAACTGGCCAGAGAAAGCTTGAATATGTGACTATGGTAAAACGGGGAGCAATTGGTAGGAGTAACTATGATTCTCTTAAGGTAGCCAAATGCCTCGTCACCAACGGAATAAATCGGCAAACTCGAGGAGCATCTAGCAGAAATAACTGTGAAAGTCTTAAGGTCGACAAATAAAGGCGTATCGCTTGTGCTGAACTGTCCCGAGAAAGCTTGAAGATTTTACAGTGTTAAAATGGGGAGCAACTTGCAGGAGTAACTGTGACTCTCTTAAGGTTGCCAATGCTCGTCGCCCAGCCAAAAACATCGGAAAACTCGAGTAGCACCTGGCAGAAATAACTGTGAAAGTCTTAAGGTCGACAACTAATGGCGTATCGCTTCTGATGAACTGGCCAGAGAAAGCTTGAATATGTGACTATGGTAAAACGGGGAGCAATTGGTAGGACTAACTATGACTCTCTTAAGGTAGCCAAATACCTCGTCACCAGACGGAATAAATCGGCAAACTCGAGGAGCACCTAGCAGATATAACTGTGAAAGTCTTAAGGCCGACAAATAATGACGTATCGCTTGTGCTGAACTGGCCCGAGAAAGCTTGAAGATTTTACTGTGTTAAAACGGAGAGCAACTTGCAGGAGTAACTGTGACTCTCTTAAGGTTGCCATTGCTCGTCGCCCAGCAAAAAACATCGGATAACTCGAGGAGCACCTGGCAGAAATAACTGTGAAAGTCTTGAGGTCGACAAATAATGGCGTATCGCTTCTGATGAAATGGCCAGAGAAAGCTTGAGTATGTGACTATGGTAAAACGGGGAGCAACTGGTATGAGTAACTATGACTCTCTTAAGGTAGCCAAATGCCTCGTCACCAACGGAATAAATCGGCAAACTCGAGGGGCACCTGGCAGGAGTAACTGTGAAAGTCTTAAGGTCGACTAATAATGGATATAACTCCTGGTGAACAGGCCAGAGAAAGCTTGAAGACGTGACTGTGATAAAACAGGGAGCAACAGGAAGGAGTAACTATGACACTCTTAAGGTAGCCAAATACTCGTCACCAGGCGAAATACATGGGCAAATTCGAGGAGCACCTGGCAGAAATAACTGTGAAAGTCTTAAGTTCGACAAATAATAGCGTATCACTTCTGGTGAACTGGCCAGAGAAAGTTTGAATATGTGACTATGGTAAAACGGGGAGCAATTGGTATGAGTAACAATGACTCTCTTAAGGTAGAAAAATGCCTCGTCACAATCGGAATAAATTGGCAAACCCGAGGAGCACCTGGCAGGAGTAACTGTGAAAGTCTTAAAGTCGACAAATAATGGTGTATCACTTCTGGTGAACTGGCCACAGAGCTTGAAGACGTGACTGTGATAAAACACGGAGCAACTGGCAGGAGTAACTATGACACTCTTAAGGTAGCCAAATGCTCGTCACCAGGCGAAATACATAGGAAAACTCGAGGAGCACCTGGCAGAAATAAATGTGAAAGTCTTACGTTCGACAAATAAAGGCGTATCACTTCTGGTGAACTGGCCAGAGAAAGCTTGAATATGTGACTATGGTAAAACGGGGAGCAATTGGTAGGAGTAACTATGATTCTCTTAAGGTAGCCAAATGCCTCGTCACCAACGGAATAAATCGGCAAACTCGAGGAGCATCTAGCAGAAATAACTGTGAAAGTCTTAAGGTCGACAAATAAAGGCGTATCGCTTGTGCTGAACTGTCCCGAGAAAGCTTGAAGATTTTACAGTGTTAAAATGGGGAGCAACTTGCAGGAGTAACTGTGACTCTCTTAAGGTTGCCAATGCTCGTCGCCCAGCCAAAAACATCGGAAAACTCGAGTAGCACCTGGCAGAAATAACTGTGAAAGTCTTAAGGTCGACAACTAATGGCGTATCGCTTCTGATGAACTGGCCAGAGAAAGCTTGAATATGTGACTATGGTAAAACGGGGAGCAATTGGTAGGACTAACTATGACTCTCTTAAGGTAGCCAAATACCTCGTCACCAGACGGAATAAATCGGCAAACTCGAGGAGCACCTAGCAGATATAACTGTGAAAGTCTTAAGGCCGACAAATAATGACGTATCGCTTGTGCTGAACTGGCCCGAGAAAGCTTGAAGATTTTACTGTGTTAAAACGGAGAGCAACTTGCAGGAGTAACTGTGACTCTCTTAAGGTTGCCATTGCTCGTCGCCCAGCAAAAAACATCGGATAACTCGAGGAGCACCTGGCAGAAATAACTGTGAAAGTCTTGAGGTCGACAAATAATGGCGTATCGCTTCTGATGAACTGGCCAGAGAAAGCTTGAGTATGTGACTATGGTAAAACGGGGAGCAACTGGTATGAGTAACTATGACTCTCTTAAGGTAGCCAAATGCCTCGTCACCAACGGAATAAATCGGCAAACTCGAGGGGCACCTGGCAGGAGTAACTGTGAAAGTCTTAAGGTCGACTAATAATGGATATAACTCCTGGTGAACAGGCCAGAGAAAGCTTGAAGACGTGACTGTGATAAAACAGGGAGCAACAGGAAGGAGTAACTATGACACTCTTAAGGTAGCCAAATACTCGTCACCAGGCGAAATACATGGGCAAATTCGAGGAGCACCTGGCAGAAATAACTGTGAAAGTCTTAAGTTCGACAAATAATAGCGTATCACTTCTGGTGAACTGGCCAGAGAAAGTTTGAATATGTGACTATGGTAAAACGGGGAGCAATTGGTATGAGTAACAATGACTCTCTTAAGGTAGAAAAATGCCTCGTCACAATCGGAATAAATTGGCAAACCCGAGGAGCACCTGGCAGGAGTAACTGTGAAAGTCTTAAAGTCGACAAATAATGGTGTATCACTTCTGGTGAACTGGCCACAGAGCTTGAAGACGTGACTGTGATAAAACACGGAGCAACTGGCAGGAGTAACTATGACACTCTTAAGGTAGCCAAATGCTCGTCACCAGGCGAAATACATAGGAAAACTCGAGGAGCACCTGGCAGAAATAAATGTGAAAGTCTTACGTTCGACAAATAAAGGCGTATCACTTCTGGTGAACTGGCCAGAGAAAGCTTGAATATGTGACTATGGTAAAACGGGGAGCAATTGGTAGGACTAACTATGACTCTCTTAAGGTAGCCAAATACCTCGTCACCAGACGGAATAAATCGGCAAACTCGAGGAGCACCTAGCAGATATAACTGTGAAAGTCTTAAGGCCGACAAATAATGACGTATCGCTTGTGCTGAACTGGCCCGAGAAAGCTTGAAGGTTTTACTGTGTTAAAACGGAGAGCAACTTGCAGGAGTAACTGTGACTCTCTTAAGGTTGCCATTGCTCGTCGCCCAGCAAAAAACATCGGATAACTCGAGGAGCACCTGGCAGAAATAACTGTGAAAGTCTTGAGGTCGACAAATAATGGCGTATCGCTTCTGATGAACTGGCCAGAGAAAGCTTGAGTATGTGACTATGGTAAAACGGGGAGCAACTGGTATGAGTAACTATGACTCTCTTAAGGTAGCCAAATGCCTCGTCACCAACGGAATAAATCGGCAAACTCGAGGGGCACCTGGCAGGAGTAACTGTGAAAGTCTTAAGGTCGACTAATAATGGATATAACTCCTGGTGAACAGGCCAGAGAAAGCTTGAAGACGTGACTGTGATAAAACAGGGAGCAACAGGAAGGAGTAACTATGACACTCTTAAGGTAGCCAAATACTCGTCACCAGGCGAAATACATGGGCAAATTCGAGGAGCACCTGGCAGAAATAACTGTGAAAGTCTTAAGTTCGACAAATAATAGCGTATCACTTCTGGTGAACTGGCCAGAGAAAGTTTGAATATGTGACTATGGTAAAACGGGGAGCAATTGGTATGAGTAACAATGACTCTCTTAAGGTAGAAAAATGCCTCGTCACAATCGGAATAAATTGGCAAACCCGAGGAGCACCTGGCAGGAGTAACTGTGAAAGTCTTAAAGTCGACAAATAATGGTGTATCACTTCTGGTGAACTGGCCACAGAGCTTGAAGACGTGACTGTGATAAAACACGGAGCAACTGGCAGGAGTAACTATGACACTCTTAAGGTAGCCAAATGCTCGTCACCAGGCGAAATACATAGGAAAACTCGAGGAGCACCTGGCAGAAATAAATGTGAAAGTCTTACGTTCGACAAATAAAGGCGTATCACTTCTGGTGAACTGGCCAGAGAAAGCTTGAATATGTGACTATGGTAAAACGGGGAGCAATTGGTAGGAGTAACTATGATTCTCTTAAGGTAGCCAAATGCCTCGTCACCAACGGAATAAATCGGCAAACTCGAGGAGCATCTAGCAGAAATAACTGTGAAAGTCTTAAGGTCGACAAATAAAGGCGTATCGCTTGTGCTGAACTGTCCCGAGAAAGCTTGAAGATTTTACAGTGTTAAAATGGGGAGCAACTTGCAGGAGTAACTGTGACTCTCTTAAGGTTGCCATTGCTCGTCGCCCAGCAAAAAACATCGGATAACTCGAGGAGCACCTGGCAGAAATAACTGTGAAAGTCTTGAGGTCGACAAATAATGGCGTATCGCTTCTGATGAAATGGCCAGAGAAAGCTTGAGTATGTGACTATGGTAAAACGGGGAGCAACTGGTATGAGTAACTATGACTCTCTTAAGGTAGCCAAATGCCTCGTCACCAACGGAATAAATCGGCAAACTCGAGGGGCACCTGGCAGGAGTAACTGTGAAAGTCTTAAGGTCGACTAATAATGGATATAACTCCTGGTGAACAGGCCAGAGAAAGCTTGAAGACGTGACTGTGATAAAACAGGGAGCAACAGGAAGGAGTAACTATGACACTCTTAAGGTAGCCAAATACTCGTCACCAGGCGAAATACATGGGCAAATTCGAGGAGCACCTGGCAGAAATAACTGTGAAAGTCTTAAGTTCGACAAATAATAGCGTATCACTTCTGGTGAACTGGCCAGAGAAAGTTTGAATATGTGACTATGGTAAAACGGGGAGCAATTGGTATGAGTAACAATGACTCTCTTAAGGTAGAAAAATGCCTCGTCACAATCGGAATAAATTGGCAAACCCGAGGAGCACCTGGCAGGAGTAACTGTGAAAGTCTTAAAGTCGACAAATAATGGTGTATCACTTCTGGTGAACTGGCCACAGAGCTTGAAGACGTGACTGTGATAAAACACGGAGCAACTGGCAGGAGTAACTATGACACTCTTAAGGTAGCCAAATGCTCGTCACCAGGCGAAATACATAGGAAAACTCGAGGAGCACCTGGCAGAAATAAATGTGAAAGTCTTACGTTCGACAAATAAAGGCGTATCACTTCTGGTGAACTGGCCAGAGAAAGCTTGAATATGTGACTATGGTAAAACGGGGAGCAATTGGTAGGAGTAACTATGATTCTCTTAAGGTAGCCAAATGCCTCGTCACCAACGGAATAAATCGGCAAACTCGAGGAGCATCTAGCAGAAATAACTGTGAAAGTCTTAAGGTCGACAAATAAAGGCGTATCGCTTGTGCTGAACTGTCCCGAGAAAGCTTGAAGATTTTACAGTGTTAAAATGGGGAGCAACTTGCAGGAGTAACTGTGACTCTCTTAAGGTTGCCAATGCTCGTCGCCCAGCCAAAAACATCGGAAAACTCGAGTAGCACCTGGCAGAAATAACTGTGAAAGTCTTAAGGTCGACAACTAATGGCGTATCGCTTCTGATGAACTGGCCAGAGAAAGCTTGAATATGTGACTATGGTAAAACGGGGAGCAATTGGTAGGACTAACTATGACTCTCTTAAGGTAGCCAAATACCTCGTCACCAGACGGAATAAATCGGCAAACTCGAGGAGCACCTAGCAGATATAACTGTGAAAGTCTTAAGGTCGACAAATAATGACGTATCGCTTGTGCTGAACTGGCCCGAGAAAGCTTGAAGATTTTACTGTGTTAAAACGGAGAGCAACTAGCAGGAGTAACTGTGACTCTCTTAAGGTTGCCATTGCTCGTCGCCCAGCAAAAAACATCGGATAACTCGAGGAGCACCTGGCAGAAATAACTGTGAAAGTCTTGAGGTCGACAAATAATGGCGTATCGCTTCTGATGAACTGGCCAGAGAAAGCTTGAGTATGTGACTATGGTAAAACGGGGAGCAACTGGTATGAGTAACTATGACTCTCTTAAGGTAGCCAAATGCCTCGTCACCAACGGAATAAATCGGCAAACTCGAGGAGCACCTGGCAGGAGTAACTATGAAAGTCTTAAGGTCGACAAATAACAGTGTATCACTTCTGGTGAACTGGCCAGAGAAAGCTTGAAGACGGGACAGTGATAAAACAGGGAGCATCTGGCAGGAGCAACTATGACACTCGTAATGTAGCCAATTGTCCGTCACCAGGCGAAATACATCTGTAACTGGAGGAGCACCTGGCAGAAATAACTTGGAAAGTCTACAGTTCGACAAGTAATGGCGTATCACTTCTGGTGAACTGGCCAGAGAGCTTCAAGACGTGACTGTGATAAAACACGGAGCAACTGGCAGGAGTAACTATGACACTCTTAAGGTAGCCAAATGCTCGTCACCAGGCGAAATACATAGGAAAACTCGAGGAGCACCTGGCACAAATAAATGTGAAAGTCTTACGTTCGACAAATAAAGGCGTATCACTTCTGGTGAACTGGCCAGAGAAAGCTTGAATATGTGACTATGGTAAAACGGGGAGCAATTGGTAGGAGTAACTATGATTCTCTTAAGGTAGCCAAATGCCTCGTCACCAACGGAATAAATCGGCAAACTCGAGGAGCATCTAGCAGAAATAACTGTGAAAGTCTTAAGGTCGACAAATAAAGGCGTATCGCTTGTGCTGAACTGTCCCGAGAAAGCTTGAAGATTTTACAGTGTTAAAATGGGGAGCAACTTGCAGGAGTAACTGTGACTCTCTTAAGGTTGCCAATGCTCGTCGCCCAGCCAAAAACATCGGAAAACTCGAGTAGCACCTGGCAGAAATAACTGTGAAAGTCTTAAGGTCGACAACTAATGGCGTATCGCTTCTGATGAACTGGCCAGAGAAAGCTTGAATATGTGACTATGGTAAAACGGGGAGCAATTGGTAGGACTAACTATGACTCTCTTAAGGTAGCCAAATACCTCGTCACCAGACGGAATAAATCGGCAAACTCGAGGAGCACCTAGCAGATATAACTGTGAAAGTCTTAAGGCCGACAAATAATGACGTATCGCTTGTGCTGAACTGGCCCGAGAAAGCTTGAAGATTTTACTGTGTTAAAACGGAGAGCAACTTGCAGGAGTAACTGTGACTCTCTTAAGGTTGCCATTGCTCGTCGCCCAGCAAAAAACATCGGATAACTCGAGGAGCACCTGGCAGAAATAACTGTGAAAGTCTTGAGGTCGACAAATAATGGCGTATCGCTTCTGATGAACTGGCCAGAGAAAGCTTGAGTATGTGACTATGGTAAAACGGGGAGCAACTGGTATGAGTAACTATGACTCTCTTAAGGTAGCCAAATGCCTCGTCACCAACGGAATAAATCGGCAAACTCGAGGAGCACCTGGCAGGAGTAACTATGAAAGTCTTAAGGTCGACAAATAACAGTGTATCACTTCTGGTGAACTGGCCAGAGAAAGCTTGAAGACGGGACAGTGATAAAACAGGGAGCATCTGGCAGGAGCAACTATGACACTCGTAATGTAGCCAATTGTCCGTCACCAGGCGAAATACATCTGTAACTGGAGGAGCACCTGGCAGAAATAACTTGGAAAGTCTACAGTTCGACAAGTAATGGCGTATCACTTCTGGTGAACTGGCCAGAGAGCTTCAAGACGTGACTGTGATAAAACACGGAGCAACTGGCAGGAGTAACTATGACACTCTTAAGGTAGCCAAATGCTCGTCACCAGGCGAAATACATAGGAAAACTCGAGGAGCACCTGGCACAAATAAATGTGAAAGTCTTACGTTCGACAAATAAAGGCGTATCACTTCTGGTGAACTGGCCAGAGAAAGCTTGAATATGTGACTATGGTAAAACGGGGAGCAATTGGTAGGAGTAACTATGATTCTCTTAAGGTAGCCAAATGCCTCGTCACTAACGGAATAAATCGGCAAACTCGAGGAGCATCTAGCAGAAATAACTGTGAAAGTCTTAAGGTCGACAAATAAAGGCGTATCGCTTGTGCTGAACTGTCCCGAGAAAGCTTGAAGATTTTACAGTGTTAAAATGGGGAGCAACTTGCAGGAGTAACTGTGACTCTCTTAAGGTTGCCAATGCTCGTCGCCCAGCCAAAAACATCGGAAAACTCGAGTAGCACCTGGCAGAAATAACTGTGAAAGTCTTAAGGTCGACAACTAATGGCGTATCGCTTCTGATGAACTGGCCAGAGAAAGCTTGAATATGTGACTATGGTAAAACGGGGAGCAATTGGTAGGACTAACTATGACTCTCTTAAGGTAGCCAAATACCTCGTCACCAGACGGAATAAATCGGCAAACTCGAGGAGCACCTAGCAGATATAACTGTGAAAGTCTTAAGGCCGACAAATAATGACGTATCGCTTGTGCTGAACTGGCCCGAGAAAGCTTGAAGATTTTACTGTGTTAAAACGGAGAGCAACTTGCAGGAGTAACTGTGACTCTCTTAAGGTTGCCATTGCTCGTCGCCCAGCAAAAAACATCGGATAACTCGAGGAGCACCTGGCAGAAATAACTGTGAAAGTCTTGAGGTCGACAAATAATGGCGTATCGCTTCTGATGAACTGGCCAGAGAAAGCTTGAGTATGTGACTATGGTAAAACGGGGAGCAACTGGTATGAGTAACTATGACTCTCTTAAGGTAGCCAAATACCTCGTCACCAGACGGAATAAATCGGCAAACTCGAGGAGCACCTAGCAGATATAACTGTGAAAGTCTTAAGGCCGACAAATAATGACGTATCGCTTGTGCTGAACTGGCCCGAGAAAGCTTGAAGATTTTACTGTGTTAAAACGGAGAGCAACTTGCAGGAGTAACTGTGACTCTCTTAAGGTTGCCATTGCTCGTCGCCCAGCAAAAAACATCGGATAACTCGAGGAGCACCTGGCAGAAATAACTGTGAAAGTCTTGAGGTCGACAAATAATGGCGTATCGCTTCTGATGAACTGGCCAGAGAAAGCTTGAGTATGTGACTATGGTAAAACGGGGAGCAACTGGTATGAGTAACTATGACTCTCTTAAGGTAGCCAAATGCCTCGTCACCAACGGAATAAATCGGCAAACTCGAGGAGCACCTGGCAGGAGTAACTATGAAAGTCTTAAGGTCGACAAATAACAGTGTATCACTTCTGGTGAACTGGCCAGAGAAAGCTTGAAGACGGGACAGTGATAAAACAGGGAGCATCTGGCAGGAGCAACTATGACACTCGTAATGTAGCCAATTGTCCGTCACCAGGCGAAATACATCTGTAACTGGAGGAGCACCTGGCAGAAATAACTTGGAAAGTCTACAGTTCGACAAGTAATGGCGTATCACTTCTGGTGAACTGGCCAGAGAGCTTCAAGACGTGACTGTGATAAAACACGGAGCAACTGGCAGGAGTAACTATGACACTCTTAAGGTAGCCAAATGCTCGTCACCAGGCGAAATACATAGGAAAACTCGAGGAGCACCTGGCACAAATAAATGTGAAAGTCTTACGTTCGACAAATAAAGGCGTATCACTTCTGGTGAACTGGCCAGAGAAAGCTTGAATATGTGACTATGGTAAAACGGGGAGCAATTGGTAGGAGTAACTATGATTCTCTTAAGGTAGCCAAATGCCTCGTCACCAACGGAATAAATCGGCAAACTCGAGGAGCATCTAGCAGAAATAACTGTGAAAGTCTTAAGGTCGACAAATAAAGGCGTATCGCTTGTGCTGAACTGTCCCGAGAAAGCTTGAAGATTTTACAGTGTTAAAATGGGGAGCAACTTGCAGGAGTAACTGTGACTCTCTTAAGGTTGCCAATGCTCGTCGCCCAGCCAAAAACATCGGAAAACTCGAGTAGCACCTGGCAGAAATAACTGTGAAAGTCTTAAGGTCGACAACTAATGGCGTATCGCTTCTGATGAACTGGCCAGAGAAAGCTTGAATATGTGACTATGGTAAAACGGGGAGCAATTGGTAGGACTAACTATGACTCTCTTAAGGTAGCCAAATACCTCGTCACCAGACGGAATAAATCGGCAAACTCGAGGAGCACCTAGCAGATATAACTGTGAAAGTCTTAAGGCCGACAAATAATGACGTATCGCTTGTGCTGAACTGGCCCGAGAAAGCTTGAAGATTTTACTGTGTTAAAACGGAGAGCAACTTGCAGGAGTAACTGTGACTCTCTTAAGGTTGCCATTGCTCGTCGCCCAGCAAAAAACATCGGATAACTCGAGGAGCACCTGGCAGAAATAACTGTGAAAGTCTTGAGGTCGACAAATAATGGCGTATCGCTTCTGATGAACTGGCCAGAGAAAGCTTGAGTATGTGACTATGGTAAAACGGGGAGCAACTGGTATGAGTAACTATGACTCTCTTAAGGTAGCCAAATGCCTCGTCACCAACGGAATAAATCGGCAAACTCGAGGGGCACCTGGCAGGAGTAACTGTGAAAGTCTTAAGGTCGACTAATAATGGATATAACTCCTGGTGAACAGGCCAGAGAAAGCTTGAAGACGTGACTGTGATAAAACAGGGAGCAACAGGAAGGAGTAACTATGACACTCTTAAGGTAGCCAAATACTCGTCACCAGGCGAAATACATGGGCAAATTCGAGGAGCACCTGGCAGAAATAACTGTGAAAGTCTTAAGTTCGACAAATAATAGCGTATCACTTCTGGTGAACTGGCCAGAGAAAGTTTGAATATGTGACTATGGTAAAACGGGGAGCAATTGGTATGAGTAACAATGACTCTCTTAAGGTAGAAAAATGCCTCGTCACAATCGGAATAAATTGGCAAACCCGAGGAGCACCTGGCAGGAGTAACTGTGAAAGTCTTAAAGTCGACAAATAATGGTGTATCACTTCTGGTGAACTGGCCACAGAGCTTGAAGACGTGACTGTGATAAAACACGGAGCAACTGGCAGGAGTAACTATGACACTCTTAAGGTAGCCAAATGCTCGTCACCAGGCGAAATACATAGGAAAACTCGAGGAGCACCTGGCAGAAATAAATGTGAAAGTCTTACGTTCGACAAATAAAGGCGTATCACTTCTGGTGAACTGGCCAGAGAAAGCTTGAATATGTGACTATGGTAAAACGGGGAGCAATTGGTAGGAGTAACTATGATTCTCTTAAGGTAGCCAAATGCCTCGTCACCAACGGAATAAATCGGCAAACTCGAGGAGCATCTAGCAGAAATAACTGTGAAAGTCTTAAGGTCGACAAATAAAGGCGTATCGCTTGTGCTGAACTGTCCCGAGAAAGCTTGAAGATTTTACAGTGTTAAAATGGGGAGCAACTTGCAGGAGTAACTGTGACTCTCTTAAGGTTGCCATTGCTCGTCGCCCAGCAAAAAACATCGGATAACTCGAGGAGCACCTGGCAGAAATAACTGTGAAAGTCTTGAGGTCGACAAATAATGGCGTATCGCTTCTGATGAAATGGCCAGAGAAAGCTTGAGTATGTGACTATGGTAAAACGGGGAGCAACTGGTATGAGTAACTATGACTCTCTTAAGGTAGCCAAATGCCTCGTCACCAACGGAATAAATCGGCAAACTCGAGGGGCACCTGGCAGGAGTAACTGTGAAAGTCTTAAGGTCGACTAATAATGGATATAACTCCTGGTGAACAGGCCAGAGAAAGCTTGAAGACGTGACTGTGATAAAACAGGGAGCAACAGGAAGGAGTAACTATGACACTCTTAAGGTAGCCAAATACTCGTCACCAGGCGAAATACATGGGCAAATTCGAGGAGCACCTGGCAGAAATAACTGTGAAAGTCTTAAGTTCGACAAATAATAGCGTATCACTTCTGGTGAACTGGCCAGAGAAAGTTTGAATATGTGACTATGGTAAAACGGGGAGCAATTGGTATGAGTAACAATGACTCTCTTAAGGTAGAAAAATGCCTCGTCACAATCGGAATAAATTGGCAAACCCGAGGAGCACCTGGCAGGAGTAACTGTGAAAGTCTTAAAGTCGACAAATAATGGTGTATCACTTCTGGTGAACTGGCCACAGAGCTTGAAGACGTGACTGTGATAAAACACGGAGCAACTGGCAGGAGTAACTATGACACTCTTAAGGTAGCCAAATGCTCGTCACCAGGCGAAATACATAGGAAAACTCGAGGAGCACCTGGCAGAAATAAATGTGAAAGTCTTACGTTCGACAAATAAAGGCGTATCACTTCTGGTGAACTGGCCAGAGAAAGCTTGAATATGTGACTATGGTAAAACGGGGAGCAATTGGTAGGAGTAACTATGATTCTCTTAAGGTAGCCAAATGCCTCGTCACCAACGGAATAAATCGGCAAACTCGAGGAGCATCTAGCAGAAATAACTGTGAAAGTCTTAAGGTCGACAAATAAAGGCGTATCGCTTGTGCTGAACTGTCCCGAGAAAGCTTGAAGATTTTACAGTGTTAAAATGGGGAGCAACTTGCAGGAGTAACTGTGACTCTCTTAAGGTTGCCAATGCTCGTCGCCCAGCCAAAAACATCGGAAAACTCGAGTAGCACCTGGCAGAAATAACTGTGAAAGTCTTAAGGTCGACAACTAATGGCGTATCGCTTCTGATGAACTGGCCAGAGAAAGCTTGAATATGTGACTATGGTAAAACGGGGAGCAATTGGTAGGACTAACTATGACTCTCTTAAGGTAGCCAAATACCTCGTCACCAGACGGAATAAATCGGCAAACTCGAGGAGCACCTAGCAGATATAACTGTGAAAGTCTTAAGGTCGACAAATAATGACGTATCGCTTGTGCTGAACTGGCCCGAGAAAGCTTGAAGATTTTACTGTGTTAAAACGGAGAGCAACTAGCAGGAGTAACTGTGACTCTCTTAAGGTTGCCATTGCTCGTCGCCCAGCAAAAAACATCGGATAACTCGAGGAGCACCTGGCAGAAATAACTGTGAAAGTCTTGAGGTCGACAAATAATGGCGTATCGCTTCTGATGAACTGGCCAGAGAAAGCTTGAGTATGTGACTATGGTAAAACGGGGAGCAACTGGTATGAGTAACTATGACTCTCTTAAGGTAGCCAAATGCCTCGTCACCAACGGAATAAATCGGCAAACTCGAGGAGCACCTGGCAGGAGTAACTATGAAAGTCTTAAGGTCGACAAATAACAGTGTATCACTTCTGGTGAACTGGCCAGAGAAAGCTTGAAGACGGGACAGTGATAAAACAGGGAGCATCTGGCAGGAGCAACTATGACACTCGTAATGTAGCCAATTGTCCGTCACCAGGCGAAATACATCTGTAACTGGAGGAGCACCTGGCAGAAATAACTTGGAAAGTCTACAGTTCGACAAGTAATGGCGTATCACTTCTGGTGAACTGGCCAGAGAGCTTCAAGACGTGACTGTGATAAAACACGGAGCAACTGGCAGGAGTAACTATGACACTCTTAAGGTAGCCAAATGCTCGTCACCAGGCGAAATACATAGGAAAACTCGAGGAGCACCTGGCACAAATAAATGTGAAAGTCTTACGTTCGACAAATAAAGGCGTATCACTTCTGGTGAACTGGCCAGAGAAAGCTTGAATATGTGACTATGGTAAAACGGGGAGCAATTGGTAGGAGTAACTATGATTCTCTTAAGGTAGCCAAATGCCTCGTCACCAACGGAATAAATCGGCAAACTCGAGGAGCATCTAGCAGAAATAACTGTGAAAGTCTTAAGGTCGACAAATAAAGGCGTATCGCTTGTGCTGAACTGTCCCGAGAAAGCTTGAAGATTTTACAGTGTTAAAATGGGGAGCAACTTGCAGGAGTAACTGTGACTCTCTTAAGGTTGCCAATGCTCGTCGCCCAGCCAAAAACATCGGAAAACTCGAGTAGCACCTGGCAGAAATAACTGTGAAAGTCTTAAGGTCGACAACTAATGGCGTATCGCTTCTGATGAACTGGCCAGAGAAAGCTTGAATATGTGACTATGGTAAAACGGGGAGCAATTGGTAGGACTAACTATGACTCTCTTAAGGTAGCCAAATACCTCGTCACCAGACGGAATAAATCGGCAAACTCGAGGAGCACCTAGCAGATATAACTGTGAAAGTCTTAAGGCCGACAAATAATGACGTATCGCTTGTGCTGAACTGGCCCGAGAAAGCTTGAAGATTTTACTGTGTTAAAACGGAGAGCAACTTGCAGGAGTAACTGTGACTCTCTTAAGGTTGCCATTGCTCGTCGCCCAGCAAAAAACATCGGATAACTCGAGGAGCACCTGGCAGAAATAACTGTGAAAGTCTTGAGGTCGACAAATAATGGCGTATCGCTTCTGATGAACTGGCCAGAGAAAGCTTGAGTATGTGACTATGGTAAAACGGGGAGCAACTGGTATGAGTAACTATGACTCTCTTAAGGTAGCCAAATGCCTCGTCACCAACGGAATAAATCGGCAAACTCGAGGGGCACCTGGCAGGAGTAACTGTGAAAGTCTTAAGGTCGACTAATAATGGATATAACTCCTGGTGAACAGGCCAGAGAAAGCTTGAAGACGTGACTGTGATAAAACAGGGAGCAACAGGAAGGAGTAACTATGACACTCTTAAGGTAGCCAAATACTCGTCACCAGGCGAAATACATGGGCAAATTCGAGGAGCACCTGGCAGAAATAACTGTGAAAGTCTTAAGTTCGACAAATAATAGCGTATCACTTCTGGTGAACTGGCCAGAGAAAGTTTGAATATGTGACTATGGTAAAACGGGGAGCAATTGGTATGAGTAACAATGACTCTCTTAAGGTAGAAAAATGCCTCGTCACAATCGGAATAAATTGGCAAACCCGAGGAGCACCTGGCAGGAGTAACTGTGAAAGTCTTAAAGTCGACAAATAATGGTGTATCACTTCTGGTGAACTGGCCACAGAGCTTGAAGACGTGACTGTGATAAAACACGGAGCAACTGGCAGGAGTAACTATGACACTCTTAAGGTAGCCAAATGCTCGTCACCAGGCGAAATACATAGGAAAACTCGAGGAGCACCTGGCAGAAATAAATGTGAAAGTCTTACGTTCGACAAATAAAGGCGTATCACTTCTGGTGAACTGGCCAGAGAAAGCTTGAATATGTGACTATGGTAAAACGGGGAGCAATTGGTAGGAGTAACTATGATTCTCTTAAGGTAGCCAAATGCCTCGTCACCAACGGAATAAATCGGCAAACTCGAGGAGCATCTAGCAGAAATAACTGTGAAAGTCTTAAGGTCGACAAATAAAGGCGTATCGCTTGTGCTGAACTGTCCCGAGAAAGCTTGAAGATTTTACAGTGTTAAAATGGGGAGCAACTTGCAGGAGTAACTGTGACTCTCTTAAGGTTGCCATTGCTCGTCGCCCAGCAAAAAACATCGGATAACTCGAGGAGCACCTGGCAGAAATAACTGTGAAAGTCTTGAGGTCGACAAATAATGGCGTATCGCTTCTGATGAAATGGCCAGAGAAAGCTTGAGTATGTGACTATGGTAAAACGGGGAGCAACTGGTATGAGTAACTATGACTCTCTTAAGGTAGCCAAATGCCTCGTCACCAACGGAATAAATCGGCAAACTCGAGGGGCACCTGGCAGGAGTAACTGTGAAAGTCTTAAGGTCGACTAATAATGGATATAACTCCTGGTGAACAGGCCAGAGAAAGCTTGAAGACGTGACTGTGATAAAACAGGGAGCAACAGGAAGGAGTAACTATGACACTCTTAAGGTAGCCAAATACTCGTCACCAGGCGAAATACATGGGCAAATTCGAGGAGCACCTGGCAGAAATAACTGTGAAAGTCTTAAGTTCGACAAATAATAGCGTATCACTTCTGGTGAACTGGCCAGAGAAAGTTTGAATATGTGACTATGGTAAAACGGGGAGCAATTGGTATGAGTAACAATGACTCTCTTAAGGTAGAAAAATGCCTCGTCACAATCGGAATAAATTGGCAAACCCGAGGAGCACCTGGCAGGAGTAACTGTGAAAGTCTTAAAGTCGACAAATAATGGTGTATCACTTCTGGTGAACTGGCCACAGAGCTTGAAGACGTGACTGTGATAAAACACGGAGCAACTGGCAGGAGTAACTATGACACTCTTAAGGTAGCCAAATGCTCGTCACCAGGCGAAATACATAGGAAAACTCGAGGAGCACCTGGCAGAAATAAATGTGAAAGTCTTACGTTCGACAAATAAAGGCGTATCACTTCTGGTGAACTGGCCAGAGAAAGCTTGAATATGTGACTATGGTAAAACGGGGAGCAATTGGTAGGAGTAACTATGATTCTCTTAAGGTAGCCAAATGCCTCGTCACCAACGGAATAAATCGGCAAACTCGAGGAGCATCTAGCAGAAATAACTGTGAAAGTCTTAAGGTCGACAAATAAAGGCGTATCGCTTGTGCTGAACTGTCCCGAGAAAGCTTGAAGATTTTACAGTGTTAAAATGGGGAGCAACTTGCAGGAGTAACTGTGACTCTCTTAAGGTTGCCAATGCTCGTCGCCCAGCCAAAAACATCGGAAAACTCGAGTAGCACCTGGCAGAAATAACTGTGAAAGTCTTAAGGTCGACAACTAATGGCGTATCGCTTCTGATGAACTGGCCAGAGAAAGCTTGAATATGTGACTATGGTAAAACGGGGAGCAATTGGTAGGACTAACTATGACTCTCTTAAGGTAGCCAAATACCTCGTCACCAGACGGAATAAATCGGCAAACTCGAGGAGCACCTAGCAGATATAACTGTGAAAGTCTTAAGGTCGACAAATAATGACGTATCGCTTGTGCTGAACTGGCCCGAGAAAGCTTGAAGATTTTACTGTGTTAAAACGGAGAGCAACTAGCAGGAGTAACTGTGACTCTCTTAAGGTTGCCATTGCTCGTCGCCCAGCAAAAAACATCGGATAACTCGAGGAGCACCTGGCAGAAATAACTGTGAAAGTCTTGAGGTCGACAAATAATGGCGTATCGCTTCTGATGAACTGTCCCGAGAAAGCTTGAAGATTTTACAGTGTTAAAATGGGGAGCAACTTGCAGGAGTAACTGTGACTCTCTTAAGGTTGCCAATGCTCGTCGCCCAGCCAAAAACATCGGAAAACTCGAGTAGCACCTGGCAGAAATAACTGTGAAAGTCTTAAGGTCGACAACTAATGGCGTATCGCTTCTGATGAACTGGCCAGAGAAAGCTTGAATATGTGACTATGGTAAAACGGGGAGCAATTGGTAGGACTAACTATGACTCTCTTAAGGTAGCCAAATACCTCGTCACCAGACGGAATAAATCGGCAAACTCGAGGAGCACCTAGCAGATATAACTGTGAAAGTCTTAAGGTCGACAAATAATGACGTATCGCTTGTGCTGAACTGGCCCGAGAAAGCTTGAAGATTTTACTGTGTTAAAACGGAGAGCAACTAGCAGGAGTAACTGTGACTCTCTTAAGGTTGCCATTGCTCGTCGCCCAGCAAAAAACATCGGATAACTCGAGGAGCACCTGGCAGAAATAACTGTGAAAGTCTTGAGGTCGACAAATAATGGCGTATCGCTTCTGATGAACTGGCCAGAGAAAGCTTGAGTATGTGACTATGGTAAAACGGGGAGCAACTGGTATGAGTAACTATGACTCTCTTAAGGTAGCCAAATGCCTCGTCACCAACGGAATAAATCGGCAAACTCGAGGGGCACCTGGCAGGAGTAACTGTGAAAGTCTTAAGGTCGACTAATAATGGATATAACTCCTGGTGAACAGGCCAGAGAAAGCTTGAAGACGTGACTGTGATAAAACAGGGAGCAACAGGAAGGAGTAACTATGACACTCTTAAGGTAGCCAAATACTCGTCACCAGGCGAAATACATGGGCAAATTCGAGGAGCACCTGGCAGAAATAACTGTGAAAGTCTTAAGTTCGACAAATAATAGCGTATCACTTCTGGTGAACTGGCCAGAGAAAGTTTGAATATGTGACTATGGTAAAACGGGGAGCAATTGGTATGAGTAACAATGACTCTCTTAAGGTAGAAAAATGCCTCGTCACAATCGGAATAAATTGGCAAACCCGAGGAGCACCTGGCAGGAGTAACTGTGAAAGTCTTAAAGTCGACAAATAATGGTGTATCACTT
>NW_026047786.1:30000-32500 GCF_023864345.2 Schistocerca serialis cubense
GCAACTGGCAGGAGTAACTATGACACTCTTAAGGTAGCCAAATGCTCGTCACCAGGCGAAATACATAGGAAAACTCGAGGAGCACCTGGCAGAAATAAATGTGAAAGTCTTACGTTCGACAAATAAAGGCGTATCACTTCTGGTGAACTGGCCAGAGAAAGCTTGAATATGTGACTATGGTAAAACGGGGAGCAATTGGTAGGAGTAACTATGATTCTCTTAAGGTAGCCAAATGCCTCGTCACCAACGGAATAAATCGGCAAACTCGAGGAGCATCTAGCAGAAATAACTGTGAAAGTCTTAAGGTCGACAAATAAAGGCGTATCGCTTGTGCTGAACTGTCCCGAGAAAGCTTGAAGATTTTACAGTGTTAAAATGGGGAGCAACTTGCAGGAGTAACTGTGACTCTCTTAAGGTTGCCAATGCTCGTCGCCCAGCCAAAAACATCGGAAAACTCGAGTAGCACCTGGCAGAAATAACTGTGAAAGTCTTAAGGTCGACAACTAATGGCGTATCGCTTCTGATGAACTGGCCAGAGAAAGCTTGAATATGTGACTATGGTAAAACGGGGAGCAATTGGTAGGACTAACTATGACTCTCTTAAGGTAGCCAAATACCTCGTCACCAGACGGAATAAATCGGCAAACTCGAGGAGCACCTAGCAGATATAACTGTGAAAGTCTTAAGGTCGACAAATAATGACGTATCGCTTGTGCTGAACTGGCCCGAGAAAGCTTGAAGATTTTACTGTGTTAAAACGGAGAGCAACTTGCAGGAGTAACTGTGACTCTCTTAAGGTTGCCATTGCTCGTCGCCCAGCAAAAAACATCGGATAACTCGAGGAGCACCTGGCAGAAATAACTGTGAAAGTCTTGAGGTCGACAAATAATGGCGTATCGCTTCTGATGAACTGGCCAGAGAAAGCTTGAGTATGTGACTATGGTAAAACGGGGAGCAACTGGTATGAGTAACTATGACTCTCTTAAGGTAGCCAAATGCCTCGTCACCAACGGAATAAATCGGCAAACTCGAGGGGCACCTGGCAGGAGTAACTGTGAAAGTCTTAAGGTCGACTAATAATGGATATAACTCCTGGTGAACAGGCCAGAGAAAGCTTGAAGACGTGACTGTGATAAAACAGGGAGCAACAGGAAGGAGTAACTATGACACTCTTAAGGTAGCCAAATACTCGTCACCAGGCGAAATACATGGGCAAATTCGAGGAGCACCTGGCAGAAATAACTGTGAAAGTCTTAAGTTCGACAAATAATAGCGTATCACTTCTGGTGAACTGGCCAGAGAAAGTTTGAATATGTGACTATGGTAAAACGGGGAGCAATTGGTATGAGTAACAATGACTCTCTTAAGGTAGAAAAATGCCTCGTCACAATCGGAATAAATTGGCAAACCCGAGGAGCACCTGGCAGGAGTAACTGTGAAAGTCTTAAAGTCGACAAATAATGGTGTATCACTTCTGGTGAACTGGCCACAGAGCTTGAAGACGTGACTGTGATAAAACACGGAGCAACTGGCAGGAGTAACTATGACACTCTTAAGGTAGCCAAATGCTCGTCACCAGGCGAAATACATAGGAAAACTCGAGGAGCACCTGGCAGAAATAAATGTGAAAGTCTTACGTTCGACAAATAAAGGCGTATCACTTCTGGTGAACTGGCCAGAGAAAGCTTGAATATGTGACTATGGTAAAACGGGGAGCAATTGGTAGGAGTAACTATGATTCTCTTAAGGTAGCCAAATGCCTCGTCACCAACGGAATAAATCGGCAAACTCGAGGAGCATCTAGCAGAAATAACTGTGAAAGTCTTAAGGTCGACAAATAAAGGCGTATCGCTTGTGCTGAACTGTCCCGAGAAAGCTTGAAGATTTTACAGTGTTAAAATGGGGAGCAACTTGCAGGAGTAACTGTGACTCTCTTAAGGTTGCCAATGCTCGTCGCCCAGCCAAAAACATCGGAAAACTCGAGTAGCACCTGGCAGAAATAACTGTGAAAGTCTTAAGGTCGACAACTAATGGCGTATCGCTTCTGATGAACTGGCCAGAGAAAGCTTGAATATGTGACTATGGTAAAACGGGGAGCAATTGGTAGGACTATCTATGACTCTCTTAAGGTAGCCAAATACCTCGTCACCAGACGGAATAAATCGGCAAACTCGAGGAGCACCTAGCAGATATAACTGTGAAAGTCTTAAGGTCGACAAATAATGACGTATCGCTTGTGCTGAACTGGCCCGAGAAAGCTTGAAGATTTTACTGTGTTAAAACGGAGAGCAACTTGCAGGAGTAACTGTGACTCTCTTAAGGTTGCCATTGCTCGTCGCCCAGCAAAAAACATCGGATAACTCGAGGAGCACCTGGCAGAAATAACTGTGAAAGTCTTGAGGTCGACAAATAATGGCGTATCGCTTCTGATGAACTGGCCAGAGAAAGCTTGAGTATGTGACTATGGTAAAACGGGGAGCAACTGGTATGAGTAACTATG
>NW_026047786.1:35000-37500 GCF_023864345.2 Schistocerca serialis cubense
TCACCAGGCGAAATACATGGGCAAATTCGAGGAGCACCTGGCAGAAATAACTGTGAAAGTCTTAAGTTCGACAAATAATAGCGTATCACTTCTGGTGAACTGGCCAGAGAAAGTTTGAATATGTGACTATGGTAAAACGGGGAGCAATTGGTATGAGTAACAATGACTCTCTTAAGGTAGAAAAATGCCTCGTCACAATCGGAATAAATTGGCAAACCCGAGGAGCACCTGGCAGGAGTAACTGTGAAAGTCTTAAAGTCGACAAATAATGGTGTATCACTTCTGGTGAACTGGCCACAGAGCTTGAAGACGTGACTGTGATAAAACACGGAGCAACTGGCAGGAGTAACTATGACACTCTTAAGGTAGCCAAATGCTCGTCACCAGGCGAAATACATAGGAAAACTCGAGGAGCACCTGGCAGAAATAAATGTGAAAGTCTTACGTTCGACAAATAAAGGCGTATCACTTCTGGTGAACTGGCCAGAGAAAGCTTGAATATGTGACTATGGTAAAACGGGGAGCAATTGGTAGGAGTAACTATGATTCTCTTAAGGTAGCCAAATGCCTCGTCACCAACGGAATAAATCGGCAAACTCGAGGAGCATCTAGCAGAAATAACTGTGAAAGTCTTAAGGTCGACAAATAAAGGCGTATCGCTTGTGCTGAACTGTCCCGAGAAAGCTTGAAGATTTTACAGTGTTAAAATGGGGAGCAACTTGCAGGAGTAACTGTGACTCTCTTAAGGTTGCCAATGCTCGTCGCCCAGCCAAAAACATCGGAAAACTCGAGTAGCACCTGGCAGAAATAACTGTGAAAGTCTTAAGGTCGACAACTAATGGCGTATCGCTTCTGATGAACTGGCCAGAGAAAGCTTGAATATGTGACTATGGTAAAACGGGGAGCAATTGGTAGGACTATCTATGACTCTCTTAAGGTAGCCAAATACCTCGTCACCAGACGGAATAAATCGGCAAACTCGAGGAGCACCTAGCAGATATAACTGTGAAAGTCTTAAGGTCGACAAATAATGACGTATCGCTTGTGCTGAACTGGCCCGAGAAAGCTTGAAGATTTTACTGTGTTAAAACGGAGAGCAACTTGCAGGAGTAACTGTGACTCTCTTAAGGTTGCCATTGCTCGTCGCCCAGCAAAAAACATCGGATAACTCGAGGAGCACCTGGCAGAAATAACTGTGAAAGTCTTGAGGTCGACAAATAATGGCGTATCGCTTCTGATGAACTGGCCAGAGAAAGCTTGAGTATGTGACTATGGTAAAACGGGGAGCAACTGGTATGAGTAACTATGACTCTCTTAAGGTAGCCAAATGCCTCGTCACCAACGGAATAAATCGGCAAACTCGAGGGGCACCTGGCAGGAGTAACTGTGAAAGTCTTAAGGTCGACTAATAATGGATATAACTCCTGGTGAACAGGCCAGAGAAAGCTTGAAGACGTGACTGTGACAAAACAGGGAGCAACAGGAAGGAGTAACTATGACACTCTTAAGGTAGCCAAATACTCGTCACCAGGCGAAATACATGGGCAAATTCGAGGAGCACCTGGCAGAAATAACTGTGAAAGTCTTAAGTTCGACAAATAATAGCGTATCACTTCTGGTGAACTGGCCAGAGAAAGTTTGAATATGTGACTATGGTAAAACGGGGAGCAATTGGTATGAGTAACAATGACTCTCTTAAGGTAGAAAAATGCCTCGTCACAATCGGAATAAATTGGCAAACCCGAGGAGCACCTGGCAGGAGTAACTGTGAAAGTCTTAAAGTCGACAAATAATGGTGTATCACTTCTGGTGAACTGGCCACAGAGCTTGAAGACGTGACTGTGATAAAACACGGAGCAACTGGCAGGAGTAACTATGACACTCTTAAGGTAGCCAAATGCTCGTCACCAGGCGAAATACATAGGAAAACTCGAGGAGCACCTGGCAGAAATAAATGTGAAAGTCTTACGTTCGACAAATAAAGGCGTATCACTTCTGGTGAACTGGCCAGAGAAAGCTTGAATATGTGACTATGGTAAAACGGGGAGCAATTGGTAGGAGTAACTATGATTCTCTTAAGGTAGCCAAATGCCTCGTCACCAACGGAATAAATCGGCAAACTCGAGGAGCATCTAGCAGAAATAACTGTGAAAGTCTTAAGGTCGACAAATAAAGGCGTATCGCTTGTGCTGAACTGTCCCGAGAAAGCTTGAAGATTTTACAGTGTTAAAATGGGGAGCAACTTGCAGGAGTAACTGTGACTCTCTTAAGGTTGCCATTGCTCGTCGCCCAGCAAAAAACATCGGATAACTCGAGGAGCACCTGGCAGAAATAACTGTGAAAGTCTTGAGGTCGACAAATAATGGCGTATCGCTTCTGATGAACTGGCCAGAGAAAGCTTGAGTATGTGACTATGGTAAAACGGGGAGCAACTGGTATGAGTAACTATGACTCTCTTAAGGTAGCCAAATGCCTCGTCACCAACGGAATAAATCGGCAA
>NW_026047786.1:42500-50000 GCF_023864345.2 Schistocerca serialis cubense
ATAATGGATATAACTCCTGGTGAACAGGCCAGAGAAAGCTTGAAGACGTGACTGTGATAAAACAGGGAGCAACAGGAAGGAGTAACTATGACACTCTTAAGGTAGCCAAATACTCGTCACCAGGCGAAATACATGGGCAAATTCGAGGAGCACCTGGCAGAAATAACTGTGAAAGTCTTAAGTTCGACAAATAATAGCGTATCACTTCTGGTGAACTGGCCAGAGAAAGTTTGAATATGTGACTATGGTAAAACGGGGAGCAATTGGTATGAGTAACAATGACTCTCTTAAGGTAGAAAAATGCCTCGTCACAATCGGAATAAATTGGCAAACCCGAGGAGCACCTGGCAGGAGTAATTGTGAAAGTCTTAAAGTCGACAAATAATGGTGTATCACTTCTGGTGAACTGGCCACAGAGCTTGAAGACGTGACTGTGATAAAACACGGAGCAACTGGCAGGAGTAACTATGACACTCTTAAGGTAGCCAAATGCTCGTCACCAGGCGAAATACATAGGAAAACTCGAGGAGCACCTGGCAGAAATAAATGTGAAAGTCTTACGTTCGACAAATAAAGGCGTATCACTTCTGGTGAACTGGCCAGAGAAAGCTTGAATATGTGACTATGGTAAAACGGGGAGCAATTGGTAGGAGTAACTATGATTCTCTTAAGGTAGCCAAATGCCTCGTCACCAACGGAATAAATCGGCAAACTCGAGGAGCATCTAGCAGAAATAACTGTGAAAGTCTTAAGGTCGACAAATAAAGGCGTATCGCTTGTGCTGAACTGTCCCGAGAAAGCTTGAAGATTTTACAGTGTTAAAATGGGGAGCAACTTGCAGGAGTAACTGTGACTCTCTTAAGGTTGCCAATGCTCGTCGCCCAGCCAAAAACATCGGAAAACTCGAGTAGCACCTGGCAGAAATAACTGTGAAAGTCTTAAGGTCGACAACTAATGGCGTATCGCTTCTGATGAACTGGCCAGAGAAAGCTTGAATATGTGACTATGGTAAAACGGGGAGCAATTGGTAGGACTAACTATGACTCTCTTAAGGTAGCCAAATACCTCGTCACCAGACGGAATAAATCGGCAAACTCGAGGAGCACCTAGCAGATATAACTGTGAAAGTCTTAAGGTCGACAAATAATGACGTATCGCTTGTGCTGAACTGGCCCGAGAAAGCTTGAAGATTTTACTGTGTTAAAACGGAGAGCAACTTGCAGGAGTAACTGTGACTCTCTTAAGGTTGCCATTGCTCGTCGCCCAGCAAAAAACATCGGATAACTCGAGGAGCACCTGGCAGAAATAACTGTGAAAGTCTTGAGGTCGACAAATAATGGCGTATCGCTTCTGATGAACTGGCCAGAGAAAGCTTGAGTATGTGACTATGGTAAAACGGGGAGCAACTGGTATGAGTAACTATGACTCTCTTAAGGTAGCCAAATGCCTCGTCACCAACGGAATAAATCGGCAAACTCGAGGGGCACCTGGCAGGAGTAACTGTGAAAGTCTTAAGGTCGACTAATAATGGATATAACTCCTGGTGAACAGGCCAGAGAAAGCTTGAAGACGTGACTGTGATAAAACAGGGAGCAACAGGAAGGAGTAACTATGACACTCTTAAGGTAGCCAAATACTCGTCACCAGGCGAAATACATGGGCAAATTCGAGGAGCACCTGGCAGAAATAACTGTGAAAGTCTTAAGTTCGACAAATAATAGCGTATCACTTCTGGTGAACTGGCCAGAGAAAGTTTGAATATGTGACTATGGTAAAACGGGGAGCAATTGGTATGAGTAACAATGACTCTCTTAAGGTAGAAAAATGCCTCGTCACAATCGGAATAAATTGGCAAACCCGAGGAGCACCTGGCAGGAGTAACTGTGAAAGTCTTAAAGTCGACAAATAATGGTGTATCACTTCTGGTGAACTGGCCACAGAGCTTGAAGACGTGACTGTGATAAAACACGGAGCAACTGGCAGGAGTAACTATGACACTCTTAAGGTAGCCAAATGCTCGTCACCAGGCGAAATACATAGGAAAACTCGAGGAGCACCTGGCAGAAATAAATGTGAAAGTCTTACGTTCGACAAATAAAGGCGTATCACTTCTGGTGAACTGGCCAGAGAAAGCTTGAATATGTGACTATGGTAAAACGGGGAGCAATTGGTAGGAGTAACTATGATTCTCTTAAGGTAGCCAAATGCCTCGTCACCAACGGAATAAATCGGCAAACTCGAGGAGCATCTAGCAGAAATAACTGTGAAAGTCTTAAGGTCGACAAATAAAGGCGTATCGCTTGTGCTGAACTGTCCCGAGAAAGCTTGAAGATTTTACAGTGTTAAAATGGGGAGCAACTTGCAGGAGTAACTGTGACTCTCTTAAGGTTGCCAATGCTCGTCGCCCAGCCAAAAACATCGGAAAACTCGAGTAGCACCTGGCAGAAATAACTGTGAAAGTCTTAAGGTCGACAACTAATGGCGTATCGCTTCTGATGAACTGGCCAGAGAAAGCTTGAATATGTGACTATGGTAAAACGGGGAGCAATTGGTAGGACTAACTATGACTCTCTTAAGGTAGCCAAATACCTCGTCACCAGACGGAATAAATCGGCAAACTCGAGGAGCACCTAGCAGATATAACTGTGAAAGTCTTAAGGTCGACAAATAATGACGTATCGCTTGTGCTGAACTGGCCCGAGAAAGCTTGAAGATTTTACTGTGTTAAAACGGAGAGCAACTTGCAGGAGTAACTGTGACTCTCTTAAGGTTGCCATTGCTCGTCGCCCAGCAAAAAACATCGGATAACTCGAGGAGCACCTGGCAGAAATAACTGTGAAAGTCTTGAGGTCGACAAATAATGGCGTATCGCTTCTGATGAACTGGCCAGAGAAAGCTTGAGTATGTGACTATGGTAAAACGGGGAGCAACTGGTATGAGTAACTATGACTCTCTTAAGGTAGCCAAATGCCTCGTCACCAACGGAATAAATCGGCAAACTCGAGGGGCACCTGGCAGGAGTAACTGTGAAAGTCTTAAGGTCGACTAATAATGGATATAACTCCTGGTGAACAGGCCAGAGAAAGCTTGAAGACGTGACTGTGATAAAACAGGGAGCAACAGGAAGGAGTAACTATGACACTCTTAAGGTAGCCAAATACTCGTCACCAGGCGAAATACATGGGCAAATTCGAGGAGCACCTGGCAGAAATAACTGTGAAAGTCTTAAGTTCGACAAATAATAGCGTATCACTTCTGGTGAACTGGCCAGAGAAAGTTTGAATATGTGACTATGGTAAAACGGGGAGCAATTGGTATGAGTAACAATGACTCTCTTAAGGTAGAAAAATGCCTCGTCACAATCGGAATAAATTGGCAAACCCGAGGAGCACCTGGCAGGAGTAACTGTGAAAGTCTTAAAGTCGACAAATAATGGTGTATCACTTCTGGTGAACTGGCCACAGAGCTTGAAGACGTGACTGTGATAAAACACGGAGCAACTGGCAGGAGTAACTATGACACTCTTAAGGTAGCCAAATGCTCGTCACCAGGCGAAATACATAGGAAAACTCGAGGAGCACCTGGCAGAAATAAATGTGAAAGTCTTACGTTCGACAAATAAAGGCGTATCACTTCTGGTGAACTGGCCAGAGAAAGCTTGAATATGTGACTATGGTAAAACGGGGAGCAATTGGTAGGAGTAACTATGATTCTCTTAAGGTAGCCAAATGCCTCGTCACCAACGGAATAAATCGGCAAACTCGAGGAGCATCTAGCAGAAATAACTGTGAAAGTCTTAAGGTCGACAAATAAAGGCGTATCGCTTGTGCTGAACTGTCCCGAGAAAGCTTGAAGATTTTACAGTGTTAAAATGGGGAGCAACTTGCAGGAGTAACTGTGACTCTCTTAAGGTTGCCATTGCTCGTCGCCCAGCAAAAAACATCGGATAACTCGAGGAGCACCTGGCAGAAATAACTGTGAAAGTCTTGAGGTCGACAAATAATGGCGTATCGCTTCTGATGAACTGGCCAGAGAAAGCTTGAGTATGTGACTATGGTAAAACGGGGAGCAACTGGTATGAGTAACTATGACTCTCTTAAGGTAGCCAAATGCCTCGTCACCAACGGAATAAATCGGCAAACTCGAGGGGCACCTGGCAGGAGTAACTGTGAAAGTCTTAAGGTCGACTAATAATGGATATAACTCCTGGTGAACAGGCCAGAGAAAGCTTGAAGACGTGACTGTGATAAAACAGGGAGCAACAGGAAGGAGTAACTATGACACTCTTAAGGTAGCCAAATACTCGTCACCAGGCGAAATACATGGGCAAATTCGAGGAGCACCTGGCAGAAATAACTGTGAAAGTCTTAAGTTCGACAAATAATAGCGTATCACTTCTGGTGAACTGGCCAGAGAAAGTTTGAATATGTGACTATGGTAAAACGGGGAGCAATTGGTATGAGTAACAATGACTCTCTTAAGGTAGAAAAATGCCTCGTCACAATCGGAATAAATTGGCAAACCCGAGGAGCACCTGGCAGGAGTAATTGTGAAAGTCTTAAAGTCGACAAATAATGGTGTATCACTTCTGGTGAACTGGCCACAGAGCTTGAAGACGTGACTGTGATAAAACACGGAGCAACTGGCAGGAGTAACTATGACACTCTTAAGGTAGCCAAATGCTCGTCACCAGGCGAAATACATAGGAAAACTCGAGGAGCACCTGGCAGAAATAAATGTGAAAGTCTTACGTTCGACAAATAAAGGCGTATCACTTCTGGTGAACTGGCCAGAGAAAGCTTGAATATGTGACTATGGTAAAACGGGGAGCAATTGGTAGGAGTAACTATGATTCTCTTAAGGTAGCCAAATGCCTCGTCACCAACGGAATAAATCGGCAAACTCGAGGAGCATCTAGCAGAAATAACTGTGAAAGTCTTAAGGTCGACAAATAAAGGCGTATCGCTTGTGCTGAACTGTCCCGAGAAAGCTTGAAGATTTTACAGTGTTAAAATGGGGAGCAACTTGCAGGAGTAACTGTGACTCTCTTAAGGTTGCCAATGCTCGTCGCCCAGCCAAAAACATCGGAAAACTCGAGTAGCACCTGGCAGAAATAACTGTGAAAGTCTTAAGGTCGACAACTAATGGCGTATCGCTTCTGATGAACTGGCCAGAGAAAGCTTGAATATGTGACTATGGTAAAACGGGGAGCAATTGGTAGGACTAACTATGACTCTCTTAAGGTAGCCAAATACCTCGTCACCAGACGGAATAAATCGGCAAACTCGAGGAGCACCTAGCAGATATAACTGTGAAAGTCTTAAGGTCGACAAATAATGACGTATCGCTTGTGCTGAACTGGCCCGAGAAAGCTTGAAGATTTTACTGTGTTAAAACGGAGAGCAACTTGCAGGAGTAACTGTGACTCTCTTAAGGTTGCCATTGCTCGTCGCCCAGCAAAAAACATCGGATAACTCGAGGAGCACCTGGCAGAAATAACTGTGAAAGTCTTGAGGTCGACAAATAATGGCGTATCGCTTCTGATGAACTGGCCAGAGAAAGCTTGAGTATGTGACTATGGTAAAACGGGGAGCAACTGGTATGAGTAACTATGACTCTCTTAAGGTAGCCAAATGCCTCGTCACCAACGGAATAAATCGGCAAACTCGAGGGGCACCTGGCAGGAGTAACTGTGAAAGTCTTAAGGTCGACTAATAATGGATATAACTCCTGGTGAACAGGCCAGAGAAAGCTTGAAGACGTGACTGTGATAAAACAGGGAGCAACAGGAAGGAGTAACTATGACACTCTTAAGGTAGCCAAATACTCGTCACCAGGCGAAATACATGGGCAAATTCGAGGAGCACCTGGCAGAAATAACTGTGAAAGTCTTAAGTTCGACAAATAATAGCGTATCACTTCTGGTGAACTGGCCAGAGAAAGTTTGAATATGTGACTATGGTAAAACGGGGAGCAATTGGTATGAGTAACAATGACTCTCTTAAGGTAGAAAAATGCCTCGTCACAATCGGAATAAATTGGCAAACCCGAGGAGCACCTGGCAGGAGTAACTGTGAAAGTCTTAAAGTCGACAAATAATGGTGTATCACTTCTGGTGAACTGGCCACAGAGCTTGAAGACGTGACTGTGATAAAACACGGAGCAACTGGCAGGAGTAACTATGACACTCTTAAGGTAGCCAAATGCTCGTCACCAGGCGAAATACATAGGAAAACTCGAGGAGCACCTGGCAGAAATAAATGTGAAAGTCTTACGTTCGACAAATAAAGGCGTATCACTTCTGGTGAACTGGCCAGAGAAAGCTTGAATATGTGACTATGGTAAAACGGGGAGCAATTGGTAGGAGTAACTATGATTCTCTTAAGGTAGCCAAATGCCTCGTCACCAACGGAATAAATCGGCAAACTCGAGGAGCATCTAGCAGAAATAACTGTGAAAGTCTTAAGGTCGACAAATAAAGGCGTATCGCTTGTGCTGAACTGTCCCGAGAAAGCTTGAAGATTTTACAGTGTTAAAATGGGGAGCAACTTGCAGGAGTAACTGTGACTCTCTTAAGGTTGCCAATGCTCGTCGCCCAGCCAAAAACATCGGAAAACTCGAGTAGCACCTGGCAGAAATAACTGTGAAAGTCTTAAGGTCGACAACTAATGGCGTATCGCTTCTGATGAACTGGCCAGAGAAAGCTTGAATATGTGACTATGGTAAAACGGGGAGCAATTGGTAGGACTAACTATGACTCTCTTAAGGTAGCCAAATACCTCGTCACCAGACGGAATAAATCGGCAAACTCGAGGAGCACCTAGCAGATATAACTGTGAAAGTCTTAAGGTCGACAAATAATGACGTATCGCTTGTGCTGAACTGGCCCGAGAAAGCTTGAAGATTTTACTGTGTTAAAACGGAGAGCAACTTGCAGGAGTAACTGTGACTCTCTTAAGGTTGCCATTGCTCGTCGCCCAGCAAAAAACATCGGATAACTCGAGGAGCACCTGGCAGAAATAACTGTGAAAGTCTTGAGGTCGACAAATAATGGCGTATCGCTTCTGATGAACTGGCCAGAGAAAGCTTGAGTATGTGACTATGGTAAAACGGGGAGCAACTGGTATGAGTAACTATGACTCTCTTAAGGTAGCCAAATGCCTCGTCACCAACGGAATAAATCGGCAAACTCGAGGGGCACCTGGCAGGAGTAACTGTGAAAGTCTTAAGGTCGACTAATAATGGATATAACTCCTGGTGAACAGGCCAGAGAAAGCTTGAAGACGTGACTGTGATAAAACAGGGAGCAACAGGAAGGAGTAACTATGACACTCTTAAGGTAGCCAAATACTCGTCACCAGGCGAAATACATGGGCAAATTCGAGGAGCACCTGGCAGAAATAACTGTGAAAGTCTTAAGTTCGACAAATAATAGCGTATCACTTCTGGTGAACTGGCAAGAGAAAGTTTGAATATGTGACTATGGTAAAACGGGGAGCA
>NW_026047786.1:57500-60000 GCF_023864345.2 Schistocerca serialis cubense
AGCACCTGGCAGAAATAAATGTGAAAGTCTTACGTTCGACAAATAAAGGCGTATCACTTCTGGTGAACTGGCCAGAGAAAGCTTGAATATGTGACTATGGTAAAACGGGGAGCAATTGGTAGGAGTAACTATGATTCTCTTAAGGTAGCCAAATGCCTCGTCACCAACGGAATAAATCGGCAAACTCGAGGAGCATCTAGCAGAAATAACTGTGAAAGTCTTAAGGTCGACAAATAAAGGCGTATCGCTTGTGCTGAACTGTCCCGAGAAAGCTTGAAGATTTTACAGTGTTAAAATGGGGAGCAACTTGCAGGAGTAACTGTGACTCTCTTAAGGTTGCCAATGCTCGTCGCCCAGCCAAAAACATCGGAAAACTCGAGTAGCACCTGGCAGAAATAACTGTGAAAGTCTTAAGGTCGACAAATAATGGCGTATCGCTTCTGATGAACTGGCCAGAGAAAGCTTGAGTATGTGACTATGGTAAAACGGGGAGCAACTGGTATGAGTAACTATGACTCTCTTAAGGTAGCCAAATGCCTCGTCACCAACGGAATAAATCGGCAAACTCGAGGGGCACCTGGCAGGAGTAACTGTGAAAGTCTTAAGGTCGACTAATAATGGATATAACTCCTGGTGAACAGGCCAGAGAAAGCTTGAAGACGTGACTGTGATAAAACAGGGAGCAACAGGAAGGAGTAACTATGACACTCTTAAGGTAGCCAAATACTCGTCACCAGGCGAAATACATGGGCAAATTCGAGGAGCACCTGGCAGAAATAACTGTGAAAGTCTTAAGTTCGACAAATAATAGCGTATCACTTCTGGTGAACTGGCCAGAGAAAGTTTGAATATGTGACTATGGTAAAACGGGGAGCAATTGGTATGAGTAACAATGACTCTCTTAAGGTAGAAAAATGCCTCGTCACAATCGGAATAAATTGGCAAACCCGAGGAGCACCTGGCAGGAGTAACTGTGAAAGTCTTAAAGTCGACAAATAATGGTGTATCACTTCTGGTGAACTGGCCACAGAGCTTGAAGACGTGACTGTGATAAAACACGGAGCAACTGGCAGGAGTAACTATGACACTCTTAAGGTAGCCAAATGCTCGTCACCAGGCGAAATACATAGGAAAACTCGAGGAGCACCTGGCAGAAATAAATGTGAAAGTCTTACGTTCGACAAATAAAGGCGTATCACTTCTGGTGAACTGGCCAGAGAAAGCTTGAATATGTGACTATGGTAAAACGGGGAGCAATTGGTAGGAGTAACTATGATTCTCTTAAGGTAGCCAAATGCCTCGTCACCAACGGAATAAATCGGCAAACTCGAGGAGCATCTAGCAGAAATAACTGTGAAAGTCTTAAGGTCGACAAATAAAGGCGTATCGCTTGTGCTGAACTGTCCCGAGAAAGCTTGAAGATTTTACAGTGTTAAAATGGGGAGCAACTTGCAGGAGTAACTGTGACTCTCTTAAGGTTGCCAATGCTCGTCGCCCAGCCAAAAACATCGGAAAACTCGAGTAGCACCTGGCAGAAATAACTGTGAAAGTCTTAAGGTCGACAACTAATGGCGTATCGCTTCTGATGAACTGGCCAGAGAAAGCTTGAATATGTGACTATGGTAAAACGGGGAGTAATTGGTAGGACTAACTATGACTCTCTTAAGGTAGCCAAATACCTCGTCACCAGACGGAATAAATCGGCAAACTCGAGGAGCACCTAGCAGATATAACTGTGAAAGTCTTAAGGTCGACAAATAATGACGTATCGCTTGTGCTGAACTGGCCCGAGAAAGCTTGAAGATTTTACTGTGTTAAAACGGAGAGCAACTTGCAGGAGTAACTGTGACTCTCTTAAGGTTGCCATTGCTCGTCGCCCAGCAAAAAACATCGGATAACTCGAGGAGCACCTGGCAGAAATAACTGTGAAAGTCTTGAGGTCGACAAATAATGGCGTATCGCTTCTGATGAACTGGCCAGAGAAAGCTTGAGTATGTGACTATGGTAAAACGGGGAGCAACTGGTATGAGTAACTATGACTCTCTTAAGGTAGCCAAATGCCTCGTCACCAACGGAATAAATCGGCAAACTCGAGGGGCACCTGGCAGGAGTAACTGTGAAAGTCTTAAGGTCGACTAATAATGGATATAACTCCTGGTGAACAGGCCAGAGAAAGCTTGAAGACGTGACTGTGATAAAACAGGGAGCAACAGGAAGGAGTAACTATGACACTCTTAAGGTAGCCAAATACTCGTCACCAGGCGAAATACATGGGCAAATTCGAGGAGCACCTGGCAGAAATAACTGTGAAAGTCTTAAGTTCGACAAATAATAGCGTATCACTTCTGGTGAACTGGCCAGAGAAAGTTTGAATATGTGACTATGGTAAAACGGGGAGCAATTGGTATGAGTAACAATGACTCTCTTAAGGTAGAAAAATGCCTCGTCACAATCGGAATAAATTGGCAAACCCGAGGAGCACCTGGCAGGAGTAACTGTG
>NW_026047786.1:382500-407203 GCF_023864345.2 Schistocerca serialis cubense
GGTAGCCAAATGCCTTGTAACCAATGGAATAAATCGGCAAACTCGAGGAGCACCTGGCAGGAGTAACTATGAAAGTCTTAAGGTCGACAAATAACAGTGTATCACTTCTGGTGAACTGGCCAGAGAAAGCTTGAAGACGGGACAGTGATAAAACAGGGAGCATCTGGCAGGAGCAACTATGACACTCGTAATGTAGCCAATTGTCCGTCACCAGGCGAAATACATCTGTAACTGGAGGAGCACCTGGCAGAAATAACTTGGAAAGTCTACAGTTCGACAAGTAATGGCGTATCACTTCTGGTGAACTGGCCAGAGAGCTTCAAGACGTGACTGTGATAAAACACGGAGCAACTGGCAGGAGTAACTATGACACTCTTAAGGTAGCCAAATGCTCGTCACCAGGCGAAATACATAGGAAAACTCGAGGAGCACCTGGCACAAATAAATGTGAAAGTCTTACGTTCGACAAATAAAGGCGTATCACTTCTGGTGAACTGGCCAGAGAAAGCTTGAATATGTGACTATGGTAAAACGGGGAGCAATTGGTAGGAGTAACTATGATTCTCTTAAGGTAGCCAAATGCCTCGTCACCAACGGAATAAATCGGCAAACTCGAGGAGCATCTAGCAGAAATAACTGTGAAAGTCTTAAGGTCGACAAATAAAGGCGTATCGCTTGTGCTGAACTGTCCCGAGAAAGCTTGAAGATTTTACAGTGTTAAAATGGGGAGCAACTTGCAGGAGTAACTGTGACTCTCTTAAGGTTGCCAATGCTCGTCGCCCAGCCAAAAACATCGGAAAACTCGAGTAGCACCTGGCAGAAATAACTGTGAAAGTCTTAAGGTCGACAACTAATGGCGTATCGCTTCTGATGAACTGGCCAGAGAAAGCTTGAATATGTGACTATGGTAAAACGGGGAGCAATTGGTAGGACTAACTATGACTCTCTTAAGGTAGCCAAATACCTCGTCACCAGACGGAATAAATCGGCAAACTCGAGGAGCACCTAGCAGATATAACTGTGAAAGTCTTAAGGTCGACAAATAATGACGTATCGCTTGTGCTGAACTGGCCCGAGAAAGCTTGAAGATTTTACTGTGTTAAAACGGAGAGCAACTTGCAGGAGTAACTGTGACTCTCTTAAGGTTGCCATTGCTCGTCGCCCAGCAAAAAACATCGGATAACTCGAGGAGCACCTGGCAGAAATAACTGTGAAAGTCTTGAGGTCGACAAATAATGGCGTATCGCTTCTGATGAACTGGCCAGAGAAAGCTTGAGTATGTGACTATGGTAAAACGGGGAGCAACTGGTATGAGTAACTATGACTCTCTTAAGGTAGCCAAATGCCTCGTCACCAACGGAATAAATCGGCAAACTCGAGGGGCACCTGGCAGGAGTAACTGTGAAAGTCTTAAGGTCGACTAATAATGGATATAACTCCTGGTGAACAGGCCAGAGAAAGCTTGAAGACGTGACTGTGATAAAACAGGGAGCAACAGGAAGGAGTAACTATGACACTCTTAAGGTAGCCAAATACTCGTCACCAGGCGAAATACATGGGCAAATTCGAGGAGCACCTGGCAGAAATAACTGTGAAAGTCTTAAGTTCGACAAATAATAGCGTATCACTTCTGGTGAACTGGCCAGAGAAAGTTTGAATATGTGACTATGGTAAAACGGGGAGCAATTGGTATGAGTAACAATGACTCTCTTAAGGTAGAAAAATGCCTCGTCACAAACGGAATAAATTGGCAAACCCGAGGAGCACCTGGCAGGAGTAACTGTGAAAGTCTTAAAGTCGACAAATAATGGTGTATCACTTCTGGTGAACTGGCCACAGAGCTTGAAGACGTGACTGTGATAAAACACGGAGCAACTGGCAGGAGTAACTATGACACTCTTAAGGTAGCCAAATGCTCGTCACCAGGCGAAATACATAGGAAAACTCGAGGAGCACCTGGCAGAAATAAATGTGAAAGTCTTAAGTTCGACAAATAAAGGCGTATCACTTCTGGTGAAATTGCCAGATAATGCTTGAAGATGCGACTATGGTAAAACGGGGAGCAATTGGTAGGAGTAACTGTGACACTCGTAAGATAGCCAAATGCCTCGCCACTAGGCGGAAGAAATCGGCAAACTCGAGGAGCACCTAGCAGAAATAACTGTGAATGTCTCAAGGTCGACAATTAAAGGCGTATCGCTTGTGGTGAACTGGCCCGAGAAAGCTTGAAGATTTGACTGTGTTAAAATGGGGAGCAACTTGCAGGAGTAACTATGACTCTCTTAAGGTAGCCAAATGCCTTGTAACCAATGGAATAAATCGGCAAACTCGAGGAGCACCTGGCAGGAGTAACTATGAAAGTCTTAAGGTCGACAAATAACAGTGTATCACTTCTGGTGAACCGGCCAGAGAAAGCTTGAAGACGGGACAGTGATAAAACAGGGAGCATCTGGCAGGAGCAACTATGACACTCGTAATGTAGCCAATTGTCCGTCACCAGGCGAAATACATCTGTAACTGGAGGAGCACCTGGCAGAAATAACTTGGAAAGTCTACAGTTCGACAAGTAATGGCGTATCACTTCTGGTGAACTGGCCAGAGAGCTTCAAGACGTGACTGTGATAAAACACGGAGCAACTGGCAGGAGTAACTATGACACTCTTAAGGTAGCCAAATGCTCGTCACCAGGCGAAATACATAGGAAAACTCGAGGAGCACCTGGCACAAATAAATGTGAAAGTCTTACGTTCGACAAATAAAGGCGTATCACTTCTGGTGAACTGGCCAGAGAAAGCTTGAATATGTGACTATGGTAAAACGGGGAGCAATTGGTAGGAGTAACTATGATTCTCTTAAGGTAGCCAAATGCCTCGTCACCAACGGAATAAATCGGCAAACTCGAGGAGCATCTAGCAGAAATAACTGTGAAAGTCTTAAGGTCGACAAATAAAGGCGTATCGCTTGTGCTGAACTGTCCCGAGAAAGCTTGAAGATTTTACAGTGTTAAAATGGGGAGCAACTTGCAGGAGTAACTGTGACTCTCTTAAGGTTGCCAATGCTCGTCGCCCAGCCAAAAACATCGGAAAACTCGAGTAGCACCTGGCAGAAATAACTGTGAAAGTCTTAAGGTCGACAACTAATGGCGTATCGCTTCTGATGAACTGGCCAGAGAGAGCTTGAATATGTGACTATGGTAAAACGGGGAGCAATTGGTAGGACTAACTATGACTCTCTTAAGGTAGCCAAATACCTCGTCACCAGACGGAATAAATCGGCAAATTCGAGGAGCACCTAGCAGATATAACTGTGAAAGTCTTAAGGTCGACAAATAATGACGTATCGCTTGTGCTGAACTGGCCCGAGAAAGCTTGAAGATTTTACTGTGTTAAAACGGAGAGCAACTTGCAGGAGTAACTGTGACTCTCTTAAGGTTGCCATTGCTCGTCGCCCAGCAAAAAACATCGGATAACTCGAGGAGCACCTGGCAGAAATAACTGTGAAAGTCTTAAGGTCGACATATAATGGCGTATCGCTTCTGATGAACTGGCCAGAGAAAGCTTGAGTATGTGACTATGGTAAAACGGGGAGCAACTGGTATGAGTAACTATGACTCTCTTAAGGTAGTCAAATGCCTCGTCACCAACGGAATAAATCGGCAAACTCGAGGGGCACCTGGCAGGAGTAACTGTGAAAGTCTTAAGGTCGACTAATAATGGATATAACTCCTGGTGAACAGGCCAGAGAAAGCTTGAAGACGTGACTGTGATAAAACAGGGAGCAACAGGAAGGAGTAACTATGACACTCTTAAGGTAGCCAAATACTCGTCACCAGGCGAAATACATGGGCAAATTCGAGGAGCACCTGGCAGAAATAACTGTGAAAGTCTTAAGTTCGACAAATAATAGCGTATCACTTCTGGTGAACTGGCCAGAGAAAGCTTGAATATGTGACTATGGTAAAACGGGGAGCAATTGGTAGGAGTAACTATGATTCTCTTAAGGTAGCCAAATGCCTCGTCACCAACGGAATAAATCGGCAAACTCGAGGAGCATCTAGCAGAAATAACTGTGAAAGTCTTAAGGTCGACAAATAAAGGCGTATCGCTTGTGCTGAACTGTCCCGAGAAAGCTTGAAGATTTTACAGTGTTAAAATGGGGAGCAACTTGCAGGAGTAACTGTGACTCTCTTAAGGTTGCCAATGCTCGTCGCCCAGCCAAAAACATCGGAAAACTCGAGTAGCACCTGGCAGAAATAACTGTGAAAGTCTTAAGGTCGACAACTAATGGCGTATCGCTTCTGATGAACTGGCCAGAGAGAGCTTGAATATGTGACTATGGTAAAACGGGGAGCAATTGGTAGGACTAACTATGACTCTCTTAAGGTAGCCAAATACCTCGTCACCAGACGGAATAAATCGGCAAATTCGAGGAGCACCTAGCAGATATAACTGTGAAAGTCTTAAGGTCGACAAATAATGACGTATCGCTTGTGCTGAACTGGCCCGAGAAAGCTTGAAGATTTTACTGTGTTAAAACGGAGAGCAACTTGCAGGAGTAACTGTGACTCTCTTAAGGTTGCCATTGCTCGTCGCCCAGCAAAAAACATCGGATAACTCGAGGAGCACCTGGCAGAAATAACTGTGAAAGTCTTGAGGTCGACAAATAATGGCGTATCGCTTCTGATGAACTGGCCAGAGAAAGCTTGAGTATGTGACTATGGTAAAACGGGGAGCAACTGGTATGAGTAACTATGACTCTCTTAAGGTAGCCAAATGCCTCGTCACCAACGGAATAAATCGGCAAACTCGAGGGGCACCTGGCAGGAGTAACTGTGAAAGTCTTAAGGTCGACTAATAATGGATATAACTCCTGGTGAACAGGCCAGAGATAGCTTGAAGACGTGACTGTGATAAAACAGGGAGCAACAGGAAGGAGTAACTATGACACTCTTAAGGTAGCCAAATACTCGTCACCAGGCGAAATACATGGGCAAATTCGAGGAGCACCTGGCAGAAATAACTGTGAAAGTCTTAAGTTCGACAAATAATAGCGTATCACTTCTGGTGAACTGGCCAGAGAAAGTTTGAATATGTGACTATGGTAAAACGGGGAGCAATTGGTATGAGTAACAATGACTCTCTTAAGGTAGAAAAATGCCTCGTCACAAACGGAATAAATTGGCAAACCCGAGGAGCACCTGGCAGGAGTAACTGTGAAAGTCTTAAAGTCGACAAATAATGGTGTATCACTTCTGGTGAACTGGCCACAGAGCTTGAAGACGTGACTGTGATAAAACACGGAGCAACTGGCAGGAGTAACTATGACACTCTTAAGGTAGCCAAATGCTCGTCACCAGGCGAAATACATAGGAAAACTCGAGGAGCACCTGGCAGAAATAACTGTGAAAGTCTTAAGGTCGACAACTAATGGCGTATCGCTTCTGATGAACTGGCCAGAGAAAGCTTGAATATGTGACTATGGTAAAACGGGGAGCAATTGGTAGGACTAACTATGACTCTCTTAAGGTAGCCAAATACCTCGTCACCAGACGGAATAAATCGGCAAATTCGAGGAGCACCTAGCAGATATAACTGTGAAAGTCTTAAGGTCGACAAATAATGACGTATCGCTTGTGCTGAACTGGCCCGAGAAAGCTTGAAGATTTTACTGTGTTAAAACGGAGAGCAACTTGCAGGAGTAACTGTGACTCTCTTAAGGTTGCCATTGCTCGTCGCCCAGCAAAAAACATCGGATAACTCGAGGAGCACCTGGCAGAAATAACTGTGAAAGTCTTAAGGTCGACAAATAATGGCGTATCGCTTCTGATGAACTGGCCAGAGAAAGCTTGAGTATGTGACTATGGTAAAACGGGGAGCAACTGGTATGAGTAACTATGACTCTCTTAAGGTAGCCAAATGCCTCGTCACCAACGGAATAAATCGGCAAACTCGAGGGGCACCTGGCAGGAGTAACTGTGAAAGTCTTAAGGTCGACTAATAATGGATATAACTCCTGGTGAACAGGCCAGAGAAAGCTTGAAGACGTGACTGTGATAAAACAGGGAGCAGCAGGAAGGAGTAACTATGACACTCTTAAGGTAGCCAAATACTCGTCACCAGGCGAAATACATGGGCAAATTCGAGGAGCACCTGGCAGAAATAACTGTGAAAGTCTTAAGTTCGACAAATAATAGCGTATCACTTCTGGTGAACTGGCCAGAGAAAGCTTGAATATGTGACTATGGTAAAACGGGGAGCAATTGGTAGGAGTAACTATGATTCTCTTAAGGTAGCCAAATGCCTCGTCACCAACGGAATAAATCGGCAAACTCGAGGAGCATCTAGCAGAAATAACTGTGAAAGTCTTAAGGTCGACAAATAAAGGCGTATCGCTTGTGCTGAACTGTCCCGAGAAAGCTTGAAGATTTTACAGTGTTAAAATGGGGAGCAACTTGCAGGAGTAACTGTGACTCTCTTAAGGTTGCCAATGCTCGTCGCCCAGCCAAAAACATCGGAAAACTCGAGTAGCACCTGGCAGAAATAACTGTGAAAGTCTTAAGGTCGACAACTAATGGCGTATCGCTTCTGATGAACTGGCCAGAGAGAGCTTGAATATGTGACTATGGTAAAACGGGGAGCAATTGGTAGGACTAACTATGACTCTCTTAAGGTAGCCAAATACCTCGTCACCAGACGGAATAAATCGGCAAATTCGAGGAGCACCTAGCAGATATAACTGTGAAAGTCTTAAGGTCGACAAATAATGACGTATCGCTTGTGCTGAACTGGCCCGAGAAAGCTTGAAGATTTTACTGTGTTAAAACGGAGAGCAACTTGCAGGAGTAACTGTGACTCTCTTAAGGTTGCCATTGCTCGTCGCCCAGCAAAAAACATCGGATAACTCGAGGAGCACCTGGCAGAAATAACTGTGAAAGTCTTGAGGTCGACAAATAATGGCGTATCGCTTCTGATGAACTGGCCAGAGAGAGCTTGAGTATGTGACTATGGTAAAACGGGGAGCAACTGGTATGAGTAACTATGACTCTCTTAAGGTAGCCAAATGCCTCGTCACCAACGGAATAAATCGGCAAACTCGAGGGGCACCTGGCAGGAGTAACTGTGAAAGTCTTAAGGTCGACTAATAATGGATATAACTCCTGGTGAACAGGCCAGAGAAAGCTTGAAGACGTGACTGTGATAAAACAGGGAGCAACAGGAAGGAGTAACTATGACACTCTTAAGGTAGCCAAATACTCGTCACCAGGCGAAATACATGGGCAAATTCGAGGAGCACCTGGCAGAAATAACTGTGAAAGTCTTAAGTTCGACAAATAATAGCGTATCACTTCTGGTGAACTGGCCAGAGAAAGTTTGAATATGTGACTATGGTAAAACGGGGAGCAATTGGTATGAGTAACAATGACTCTCTTAAGGTAGAAAAATGCCTCGTCACAAACGGAATAAATTGGCAAACCCGAGGAGCACCTGGCAGGAGTAACTGTGAAAGTCTTAAAGTCGACAAATAATGGTGTATCACTTCTGGTGAACTGGCCACAGAGCTTGAAGACGTGACTGTGATAAAACACGGAGCAACTGGCAGGAGTAACTATGACACTCTTAAGGTAGCCAAATGCTCGTCACCAGGCGAAATACATAGGAAAACTCGAGGAGCACCTGGCAGAAATAACTGTGAAAGTCTTAAGGTCGACAACTAATGGCGTATCGCTTCTGATGAACTGGCCAGAGAAAGCTTGAATATGTGACTATGGTAAAACGGGGAGCAATTGGTAGGACTAACTATGACTCTCTTAAGGTAGCCAAATACCTCGTCACCAGACGGAATAAATCGGCAAATTCGAGGAGCACCTAGCAGATATAACTGTGAAAGTCTTAAGGTCGACAAATAATGACGTATCGCTTGTGCTGAACTGGCCCGAGAAAGCTTGAAGATTTTACTGTGTTAAAACGGAGAGCAACTTGCAGGAGTAACTGTGACTCTCTTAAGGTTGCCATTGCTCGTCGCCCAGCAAAAAACATCGGATAACTCGAGGAGCACCTGGCAGAAATAACTGTGAAAGTCTTAAGGTCGACAAATAATGGCGTATCGCTTCTGATGAACTGGCCAGAGAAAGCTTGAGTATGTGACTATGGTAAAACGGGGAGCAACTGGTATGAGTAACTATGACTCTCTTAAGGTAGCCAAATGCCTCGTCACCAACGGAATAAATCGGCAAACTCGAGGGGCACCTGGCAGGAGTAACTGTGAAAGTCTTAAGGTCGACTAATAATGGATATAACTCCTGGTGAACAGGCCAGAGAAAGCTTGAAGACGTGACTGTGATAAAACAGGGAGCAACAGGAAGGAGTAACTATGACACTCTTAAGGTAGCCAAATACTCGTCACCAGGCGAAATACATGGGCAAATTCGAGGAGCACCTGGCAGAAATAACTGTGAAAGTCTTAAGTTCGACAAATAATAGCGTATCACTTCTGGTGAACTGGCCAGAGAAAGTTTGAATATGTGACTATGGTAAAACGGGGAGCAATTGGTATGAGTAACAATGACTCTCTTAAGGTAGAAAAATGCCTCGTCACAAACGGAATAAATTGGCAAACCCGAGGAGCACCTGGCAGGAGTAACTGTGAAAGTCTTAAAGTCGACAAATAATGGTGTATCACTTCTGGTGAACTGGCCACAGAGCTTGAAGACGTGACTGTGATAAAACACGGAGCAACTGGCAGGAGTAACTATGACACTCTTAAGGTAGCCAAATGCTCGTCACCAGGCGAAATACATAGGAAAACTCGAGGAGCACCTGGCAGAAATAACTGTGAAAGTCTTAAGGTCGACAACTAATGGCGTATCGCTTCTGATGAACTGGCCAGAGAAAGCTTGAATATGTGACTATGGTAAAACGGGGAGCAATTGGTAGGACTAACTATGACTCTCTTAAGGTAGCCAAATACCTCGTCACCAGACGGAATAAATCGGCAAATTCGAGGAGCACCTAGCAGATATAACTGTGAAAGTCTTAAGGTCGACAAATAATGACGTATCGCTTGTGCTGAACTGGCCCGAGAAAGCTTGAAGATTTTACTGTGTTAAAACGGAGAGCAACTTGCAGGAGTAACTGTGACTCTCTTAAGGTTGCCATTGCTCGTCGCCCAGCAAAAAACATCGGATAACTCGAGGAGCACCTGGCAGAAATAACTGTGAAAGTCTTAAGGTCGACAAATAATGGCGTATCGCTTCTGATGAACTGGCCAGAGAAAGCTTGAGTATGTGACTATGGTAAAACGGGGAGCAACTGGTATGAGTAACTATGACTCTCTTAAGGTAGCCAAATGCCTCGTCACCAACGGAATAAATCGGCAAACTCGAGGGGCACCTGGCAGGAGTAACTGTGAAAGTCTTAAGGTCGACTAATAATGGATATAACTCCTGGTGAACAGGCCAGAGAAAGCTTGAAGACGTGACTGTGATAAAACAGGGAGCAACAGGAAGGAGTAACTATGACACTCTTAAGGTAGCCAAATACTCGTCACCAGGCGAAATACATGGGCAAATTCGAGGAGCACCTGGCAGAAATAACTGTGAAAGTCTTAAGTTCGACAAATAATAGCGTATCACTTCTGGTGAACTGGCCAGAGAAAGCTTGAATATGTGACTATGGTAAAACGGGGAGCAATTGGTAGGAGTAACTATGATTCTCTTAAGGTAGCCAAATGCCTCGTCACCAACGGAATAAATCGGCAAACTCGAGGAGCATCTAGCAGAAATAACTGTGAAAGTCTTAAGGTCGACAAATAAAGGCGTATCGCTTGTGCTGAACTGTCCCGAGAAAGCTTGAAGATTTTACAGTGTTAAAATGGGGAGCAACTTGCAGGAGTAACTGTGACTCTCTTAAGGTTGCCAATGCTCGTCGCCCAGCCAAAAACATCGGAAAACTCGAGTAGCACCTGGCAGAAATAACTGTGAAAGTCTTAAGGTCGACAACTAATGGCGTATCGCTTCTGATGAACTGGCCAGAGAGAGCTTGAATATGTGACTATGGTAAAACGGGGAGCAATTGGTAGGACTAACTATGACTCTCTTAAGGTAGCCAAATACCTCGTCACCAGACGGAATAAATCGGCAAATTCGAGGAGCACCTAGCAGATATAACTGTGAAAGTCTTAAGGTCGACAAATAATGACGTATCGCTTGTGCTGAACTGGCCCGAGAAAGCTTGAAGATTTTACTGTGTTAAAACGGAGAGCAACTTGCAGGAGTAACTGTGACTCTCTTAAGGTTGCCATTGCTCGTCGCCCAGCAAAAAACATCGGATAACTCGAGGAGCACCTGGCAGAAATAACTGTGAAAGTCTTGAGGTCGACAAATAATGGCGTATCGCTTCTGATGAACTGGCCAGAGAGAGCTTGAGTATGTGACTATGGTAAAACGGGGAGCAACTGGTATGAGTAACTATGACTCTCTTAAGGTAGCCAAATGCCTCGTCACCAACGGAATAAATCGGCAAACTCGAGGGGCACCTGGCAGGAGTAACTGTGAAAGTCTTAAGGTCGACTAATAATGGATATAACTCCTGGTGAACAGGCCAGAGAAAGCTTGAAGACGTGACTGTGATAAAACAGGGAGCAACAGGAAGGAGTAACTATGACACTCTTAAGGTAGCCAAATACTCGTCACCAGGCGAAATACATGGGCAAATTCGAGGAGCACCTGGCAGAAATAACTGTGAAAGTCTTAAGTTCGACAAATAATAGCGTATCACTTCTGGTGAACTGGCCAGAGAAAGTTTGAATATGTGACTATGGTAAAACGGGGAGCAATTGGTATGAGTAACAATGACTCTCTTAAGGTAGAAAAATGCCTCGTCACAAACGGAATAAATTGGCAAACCCGAGGAGCACCTGGCAGGAGTAACTGTGAAAGTCTTAAAGTCGACAAATAATGGTGTATCACTTCTGGTGAACTGGCCACAGAGCTTGAAGACGTGACTGTGATAAAACACGGAGCAACTGGCAGGAGTAACTATGACACTCTTAAGGTAGCCAAATGCTCGTCACCAGGCGAAATACATAGGAAAACTCGAGGAGCACCTGGCAGAAATAACTGTGAAAGTCTTAAGGTCGACAACTAATGGCGTATCGCTTCTGATGAACTGGCCAGAGAAAGCTTGAATATGTGACTATGGTAAAACGGGGAGCAATTGGTAGGACTAACTATGACTCTCTTAAGGTAGCCAAATACCTCGTCACCAGACGGAATAAATCGGCAAATTCGAGGAGCACCTAGCAGATATAACTGTGAAAGTCTTAAGGTCGACAAATAATGACGTATCGCTTGTGCTGAACTGGCCCGAGAAAGCTTGAAGATTTTACTGTGTTAAAACGGAGAGCAACTTGCAGGAGTAACTGTGACTCTCTTAAGGTTGCCATTGCTCGTCGCCCAGCAAAAAACATCGGATAACTCGAGGAGCACCTGGCAGAAATAACTGTGAAAGTCTTAAGGTCGACAAATAATGGCGTATCGCTTCTGATGAACTGGCCAGAGAAAGCTTGAGTATGTGACTATGGTAAAACGGGGAGCAACTGGTATGAGTAACTATGACTCTCTTAAGGTAGCCAAATGCCTCGTCACCAACGGAATAAATCGGCAAACTCGAGGGGCACCTGGCAGGAGTAACTGTGAAAGTCTTAAGGTCGACTAATAATGGATATAACTCCTGGTGAACAGGCCAGAGAAAGCTTGAAGACGTGACTGTGATAAAACAGGGAGCAACAGGAAGGAGTAACTATGACACTCTTAAGGTAGCCAAATACTCGTCACCAGGCGAAATACATGGGCAAATTCGAGGAGCACCTGGCAGAAATAACTGTGAAAGTCTTAAGTTCGACAAATAATAGCGTATCACTTCTGGTGAACTGGCCAGAGAAAGCTTGAATATGTGACTATGGTAAAACGGGGAGCAATTGGTAGGAGTAACTATGATTCTCTTAAGGTAGCCAAATGCCTCGTCACCAACGGAATAAATCGGCAAACTCGAGGAGCATCTAGCAGAAATAACTGTGAAAGTCTTAAGGTCGACAAATAATGACGTATCGCTTGTGCTGAACTGGCCCGAGAAAGCTTGAAGATTTTACTGTGTTAAAACGGAGAGCAACTTGCAGGAGTAACTGTGACTCTCTTAAGGTTGCCATTGCTCGTCGCCCAGCAAAAAACATCGGATAACTCGAGGAGCACCTGGCAGAAATAACTGTGAAAGTCTTGAGGTCGACAAATAATGGCGTATCGCTTCTGATGAACTGGCCAGAGAGAGCTTGAGTATGTGACTATGGTAAAACGGGGAGCAACTGGTATGAGTAACTATGACTCTCTTAAGGTAGCCAAATGCCTCGTCACCAACGGAATAAATCGGCAAACTCGAGGGGCACCTGGCAGGAGTAACTGTGAAAGTCTTAAGGTCGACTAATAATGGATATAACTCCTGGTGAACAGGCCAGAGAAAGCTTGAAGACGTGACTGTGATAAAACAGGGAGCAACAGGAAGGAGTAACTATGACACTCTTAAGGTAGCCAAATACTCGTCACCAGGCGAAATACATGGGCAAATTCGAGGAGCACCTGGCAGAAATAACTGTGAAAGTCTTAAGTTCGACAAATAATAGCGTATCACTTCTGGTGAACTGGCCAGAGAAAGTTTGAATATGTGACTATGGTAAAACGGGGAGCAATTGGTATGAGTAACAATGACTCTCTTAAGGTAGAAAAATGCCTCGTCACAAACGGAATAAATTGGCAAACCCGAGGAGCACCTGGCAGGAGTAACTGTGAAAGTCTTAAAGTCGACAAATAATGGTGTATCACTTCTGGTGAACTGGCCACAGAGCTTGAAGACGTGACTGTGATAAAACACGGAGCAACTGGCAGGAGTAACTATGACACTCTTAAGGTAGCCAAATGCTCGTCACCAGGCGAAATACATAGGAAAACTCGAGGAGCACCTGGCAGAAATAACTGTGAAAGTCTTAAGGTCGACAACTAATGGCGTATCGCTTCTGATGAACTGGCCAGAGAAAGCTTGAATATGTGACTATGGTAAAACGGGGAGCAATTGGTAGGACTAACTATGACTCTCTTAAGGTAGCCAAATACCTCGTCACCAGACGGAATAAATCGGCAAATTCGAGGAGCACCTAGCAGATATAACTGTGAAAGTCTTAAGGTCGACAAATAATGACGTATCGCTTGTGCTGAACTGGCCCGAGAAAGCTTGAAGATTTTACTGTGTTAAAACGGAGAGCAACTTGCAGGAGTAACTGTGACTCTCTTAAGGTTGCCATTGCTCGTCGCCCAGCAAAAAACATCGGATAACTCGAGGAGCACCTGGCAGAAATAACTGTGAAAGTCTTAAGGTCGACAAATAATGGCGTATCGCTTCTGATGAACTGGCCAGAGAAAGCTTGAGTATGTGACTATGGTAAAACGGGGAGCAACTGGTATGAGTAACTATGACTCTCTTAAGGTAGCCAAATGCCTCGTCACCAACGGAATAAATCGGCAAACTCGAGGGGCACCTGGCAGGAGTAACTGTGAAAGTCTTAAGGTCGACTAATAATGGATATAACTCCTGGTGAACAGGCCAGAGAAAGCTTGAAGACGTGACTGTGATAAAACAGGGAGCAACAGGAAGGAGTAACTATGACACTCTTAAGGTAGCCAAATACTCGTCACCAGGCGAAATACATGGGCAAATTCGAGGAGCACCTGGCAGAAATAACTGTGAAAGTCTTAAGTTCGACAAATAATAGCGTATCACTTCTGGTGAACTGGCCAGAGAAAGTTTGAATATGTGACTATGGTAAAACGGGGAGCAATTGGTATGAGTAACAATGACTCTCTTAAGGTAGAAAAATGCCTCGTCACAAACGGAATAAATTGGCAAACCCGAGGAGCACCTGGCAGGAGTAACTGTGAAAGTCTTAAAGTCGACAAATAATGGTGTATCACTTCTGGTGAACTGGCCACAGAGCTTGAAGACGTGACTGTGATAAAACACGGAGCAACTGGCAGGAGTAACTATGACACTCTTAAGGTAGCCAAATGCTCGTCACCAGGCGAAATACATAGGAAAACTCGAGGAGCACCTGGCAGAAATAAATGTGAAAGTCTTAAGTTCGACAAATAAAGGCGTATCACTTCTGGTGAAATTGCCAGATAATGCTTGAAGATGCGACTATGGTAAAACGGGGAGCAATTGGTAGGAGTAACTGTGACACTCTTAAGATAGCCAAATGCCTCGCCACTAGGCGGAATAAATCGGCAAACTCGAGGAGCACCTAGCAGAAATAACTGTGAATGTCTCAAGGTCGACAATTAAAGGCGTATCGCTTGTGGTGAACTGGCCCGAGAAAGCTTGAAGATTTGACTGTGTTAAAATGGGGAGCAACTTGCAGGAGTAACTATGACTCTCTTAAGGTAGCCAAATGCCTTGTAACCAATGGAATAAATCGGCAAACTCGAGGAGCACCTGGCAGGAGTAACTATGAAAGTCTTAAGGTCGACAAATAACAGTGTATCACTTCTGGTGAACCGGCCAGAGAAAGCTTGAAGACGGGACAGTGATAAAACAGGGAGCATCTGGCAGGAGCAACTATGACACTCGTAATGTAGCCAATTGTCCGTCACCAGGCGAAATACATCTGTAACTGGAGGAGCACCTGGCAGAAATAACTTGGAAAGTCTACAGTTCGACAAGTAATGGCGTATCACTTCTGGTGAACTGGCCAGAGAGCTTCAAGACGTGACTGTGATAAAACACGGAGCAACTGGCAGGAGTAACTATGACACTCTTAAGGTAGCCAAATGCTCGTCACCAGGCGAAATACATAGGAAAACTCGAGGAGCACCTGGCACAAATAAATGTGAAAGTCTTACGTTCGACAAATAAAGGCGTATCACTTCTGGTGAACTGGCCAGAGAAAGCTTGAATATGTGACTATGGTAAAACGGGGAGCAATTGGTAGGAGTAACTATGATTCTCTTAAGGTAGCCAAATGCCTCGTCACCAACGGAATAAATCGGCAAACTCGAGGAGCATCTAGCAGAAATAACTGTGAAAGTCTTAAGGTCGACAAATAAAGGCGTATCGCTTGTGCTGAACTGTCCCGAGAAAGCTTGAAGATTTTACAGTGTTAAAATGGGGAGCAACTTGCAGGAGTAACTGTGACTCTCTTAAGGTTGCCAATGCTCGTCGCCCAGCCAAAAACATCGGAAAACTCGAGTAGCACCTGGCAGAAATAACTGTGAAAGTCTTAAGGTCGACAACTAATGGCGTATCGCTTCTGATGAACTGGCCAGAGAAAGCTTGAATATGTGACTATGGTAAAACGGGGAGCAATTGGTAGGACTAACTATGACTCTCTTAAGGTAGCCAAATACCTCGTCACCAGACGGAATAAATCGGCAAACTCGAGGAGCACCTAGCAGATATAACTGTGAAAGTCTTAAGGTCGACAAATAATGACGTATCGCTTGTGCTGAACTGGCCCGAGAAAGCTTGAAGATTTTACTGTGTTAAAACGGAGAGCAACTTGCAGGAGTAACTGTGACTCTCTTAAGGTTGCCATTGCTCGTCGCCCAGCAAAAAACATCGGATAACTCGAGGAGCACCTGGCAGAAATAACTGTGAAAGTCTTGAGGTCGACAAATAATGGCGTATCGCTTCTGATGAACTGGCCAGAGAAAGCTTGAGTATGTGACTATGGTAAAACGGGGAGCAACTGGTATGAGTAACTATGACTCTCTTAAGGTAGCCAAATGCCTCGTCACCAACGGAATAAATCGGCAAACTCGAGGGGCACCTGGCAGGAGTAACTGTGAAAGTCTTAAGGTCGACTAATAATGGATATAACTCCTGGTGAACAGGCCAGAGAAAGCTTGAAGACGTGACTGTGATAAAACAGGGAGCAACAGGAAGGAGTAACTATGACACTCTTAAGGTAGCCAAATACTCGTCACCAGGCGAAATACATGGGCAAATTCGAGGAGCACCTGGCAGAAATAACTGTGAAAGTCTTAAGTTCGACAAATAATAGCGTATCACTTCTGGTGAACTGGCCAGAGAAAGTTTGAATATGTGACTATGGTAAAACGGGGAGCAATTGGTATGAGTAACAATGACTCTCTTAAGGTAGAAAAATGCCTCGTCACAAACGGAATAAATTGGCAAACCCGAGGAGCACCTGGCAGGAGTAACTGTGAAAGTCTTAAAGTCGACAAATAATGGTGTATCACTTCTGGTGAACTGGCCACAGAGCTTGAAGACGTGACTGTGATAAAACACGGAGCAACTGGCAGGAGTAACTATGACACTCTTAAGGTAGCCAAATGCTCGTCACCAGGCGAAATACATAGGAAAACTCGAGGAGCACCTGGCAGAAATAACTGTGAAAGTCTTAAGGTCGACAACTAATGGCGTATCGCTTCTGATGAACTGGCCAGAGAAAGCTTGAATATGTGACTATGGTAAAACGGGGAGCAATTGGTAGGACTAACTATGACTCTCTTAAGGTAGCCAAATACCTCGTCACCAGACGGAATAAATCGGCAAATTCGAGGAGCACCTAGCAGATATAACTGTGAAAGTCTTAAGGTCGACAAATAATGACGTATCGCTTGTGCTGAACTGGCCCGAGAAAGCTTGAAGATTTTACTGTGTTAAAACGGAGAGCAACTTGCAGGAGTAACTGTGACTCTCTTAAGGTTGCCATTGCTCGTCGCCCAGCAAAAAACATCGGATAACTCGAGGAGCACCTGGCAGAAATAACTGTGAAAGTCTTAAGGTCGACAAATAATGGCGTATCGCTTCTGATGAACTGGCCAGAGAAAGCTTGAGTATGTGACTATGGTAAAACGGGGAGCAACTGGTATGAGTAACTATGACTCTCTTAAGGTAGCCAAATGCCTCGTCACCAACGGAATAAATCGGCAAACTCGAGGGGCACCTGGCAGGAGTAACTGTGAAAGTCTTAAGGTCGACTAATAATGGATATAACTCCTGGTGAACAGGCCAGAGAAAGCTTGAAGACGTGACTGTGATAAAACAGGGAGCAACAGGAAGGAGTAACTATGACACTCTTAAGGTAGCCAAATACTCGTCACCAGGCGAAATACATGGGCAAATTCGAGGAGCACCTGGCAGAAATAACTGTGAAAGTCTTAAGTTCGACAAATAATAGCGTATCACTTCTGGTGAACTGGCCAGAGAAAGTTTGAATATGTGACTATGGTAAAACGGGGAGCAATTGGTATGAGTAACAATGACTCTCTTAAGGTAGAAAAATGCCTCGTCACAAACGGAATAAATTGGCAAACCCGAGGAGCACCTGGCAGGAGTAACTGTGAAAGTCTTAAAGTCGACAAATAATGGTGTATCACTTCTGGTGAACTGGCCACAGAGCTTGAAGACGTGACTGTGATAAAACACGGAGCAACTGGCAGGAGTAACTATGACACTCTTAAGGTAGCCAAATGCTCGTCACCAGGCGAAATACATAGGAAAACTCGAGGAGCACCTGGCAGAAATAAATGTGAAAGTCTTAAGTTCGACAAATAAAGGCGTATCACTTCTGGTGAAATTGCCAGATAATGCTTGAAGATGCGACTATGGTAAAACGGGGAGCAATTGGTAGGAGTAACTGTGACACTCTTAAGATAGCCAAATGCCTCGCCACTAGGCGGAATAAATCGGCAAACTCGAGGAGCACCTAGCAGAAATAACTGTGAATGTCTCAAGGTCGACAATTAAAGGCGTATCGCTTGTGGTGAACTGGCCCGAGAAAGCTTGAAGATTTGACTGTGTTAAAATGGGGAGCAACTTGCAGGAGTAACTATGACTCTCTTAAGGTAGCCAAATGCCTTGTAACCAATGGAATAAATCGGCAAACTCGAGGAGCACCTGGCAGGAGTAACTATGAAAGTCTTAAGGTCGACAAATAACAGTGTATCACTTCTGGTGAACCGGCCAGAGAAAGCTTGAAGACGGGACAGTGATAAAACAGGGAGCATCTGGCAGGAGCAACTATGACACTCGTAATGTAGCCAATTGTCCGTCACCAGGCGAAATACATCTGTAACTGGAGGAGCACCTGGCAGAAATAACTTGGAAAGTCTACAGTTCGACAAGTAATGGCGTATCACTTCTGGTGAACTGGCCAGAGAGCTTCAAGACGTGACTGTGATAAAACACGGAGCAACTGGCAGGAGTAACTATGACACTCTTAAGGTAGCCAAATGCTCGTCACCAGGCGAAATACATAGGAAAACTCGAGGAGCACCTGGCACAAATAAATGTGAAAGTCTTACGTTCGACAAATAAAGGCGTATCACTTCTGGTGAACTGGCCAGAGAAAGCTTGAATATGTGACTATGGTAAAACGGGGAGCAATTGGTAGGAGTAACTATGATTCTCTTAAGGTAGCCAAATGCCTCGTCACCAACGGAATAAATCGGCAAACTCGAGGAGCATCTAGCAGAAATAACTGTGAAAGTCTTAAGGTCGACAAATAAAGGCGTATCGCTTGTGCTGAACTGTCCCGAGAAAGCTTGAAGATTTTACAGTGTTAAAATGGGGAGCAACTTGCAGGAGTAACTGTGACTCTCTTAAGGTTGCCAATGCTCGTCGCCCAGCCAAAAACATCGGAAAACTCGAGTAGCACCTGGCAGAAATAACTGTGAAAGTCTTAAGGTCGACAACTAATGGCGTATCGCTTCTGATGAACTGGCCAGAGAAAGCTTGAATATGTGACTATGGTAAAACGGGGAGCAATTGGTAGGACTAACTATGACTCTCTTAAGGTAGCCAAATACCTCGTCACCAGACGGAATAAATCGGCAAACTCGAGGAGCACCTAGCAGATATAACTGTGAAAGTCTTAAGGTCGACAAATAATGACGTATCGCTTGTGCTGAACTGGCCCGAGAAAGCTTGAAGATTTTACTGTGTTAAAACGGAGAGCAACTTGCAGGAGTAACTGTGACTCTCTTAAGGTTGCCATTGCTCGTCGCCCAGCAAAAAACATCGGATAACTCGAGGAGCACCTGGCAGAAATAACTGTGAAAGTCTTGAGGTCGACAAATAATGGCGTATCGCTTCTGATGAACTGGCCAGAGAAAGCTTGAGTATGTGACTATGGTAAAACGGGGAGCAACTGGTATGAGTAACTATGACTCTCTTAAGGTAGCCAAATGCCTCGTCACCAACGGAATAAATCGGCAAACTCGAGGGGCACCTGGCAGGAGTAACTGTGAAAGTCTTAAGGTCGACTAATAATGGATATAACTCCTGGTGAACAGGCCAGAGAAAGCTTGAAGACGTGACTGTGATAAAACAGGGAGCAACAGGAAGGAGTAACTATGACACTCTTAAGGTAGCCAAATACTCGTCACCAGGCGAAATACATGGGCAAATTCGAGGAGCACCTGGCAGAAATAACTGTGAAAGTCTTAAGTTCGACAAATAATAGCGTATCACTTCTGGTGAACTGGCCAGAGAAAGTTTGAATATGTGACTATGGTAAAACGGGGAGCAATTGGTATGAGTAACAATGACTCTCTTAAGGTAGAAAAATGCCTCGTCACAAACGGAATAAATTGGCAAACCCGAGGAGCACCTGGCAGGAGTAACTGTGAAAGTCTTAAAGTCGACAAATAATGGTGTATCACTTCTGGTGAACTGGCCACAGAGCTTGAAGACGTGACTGTGATAAAACACGGAGCAACTGGCAGGAGTAACTATGACACTCTTAAGGTAGCCAAATGCTCGTCACCAGGCGAAATACATAGGAAAACTCGAGGAGCACCTGGCAGAAATAACTGTGAAAGTCTTAAGGTCGACAACTAATGGCGTATCGCTTCTGATGAACTGGCCAGAGAAAGCTTGAATATGTGACTATGGTAAAACGGGGAGCAATTGGTAGGACTAACTATGACTCTCTTAAGGTAGCCAAATACCTCGTCACCAGACGGAATAAATCGGCAAATTCGAGGAGCACCTAGCAGATATAACTGTGAAAGTCTTAAGGTCGACAAATAATGACCGTATCGCTTGTGCTGAACTGGCCCGAGAAAGCTTGAAGATTTTACTGTGTTAAAACGGAGAGCAACTTGCAGGAGTAACTGTGACTCTCTTAAGGTTGCCATTGCTCGTCGCCCAGCAAAAAACATCGGATAACTCGAGGAGCACCTGGCAGAAATAACTGTGAAAGTCTTAAGGTCGACAAATAATGGCGTATCGCTTCTGATGAACTGGCCAGAGAAAGCTTGAGTATGTGACTATGGTAAAACGGGGAGCAACTGGTATGAGTAACTATGACTCTCTTAAGGTAGCCAAATGCCTCGTCACCAACGGAATAAATCGGCAAACTCGAGGGGGCACCTGGCAGGAGTAACTGTGAAAGTCTTAAGGTCGACTAATAATGGATATAACTCCTGGTGAACAGGCCCAGAGAAAGCTTGAAGACGTGACTGTGATAAAACAGGGAGCAACAGGAAGGAGTAACTATGACACTCTTAAGGTAGCCAAATACTCGTCACCAGGCGAAATACATGGGCAAATTCGAGGAGCACCTGGCAGAAATAACTGTGAAAGTCTTAAGTTCGACAAATAATAGCGTATCACTTCTGGTGAACTGGCCAGAGAAAGTTTGAATATGTGACTATGGTAAAACGGGGAGCAATTGGTATGAGTAACAATGACTCTCTTAAGGTAGAAAAATGCCTCGTCACAAACGGAATAAATTGGCAAACCCGAGGAGCACCTGGCAGGAGTAACTGTGTAAGTCTTAAAGTCGACAAATAATGGGTGTATCACTTCTGGTGAACTGGCCACAGAGCTTGAAGACGTGACTGTGATAAAACACGGGAGCAACTGGCAGGAGTAACTATGACACTCTTAAGGTAGCCAAATGCTCGTCACCAGGCGAAATACATAGGAAAACTCGAGGAGCACCTGGCAGAAATAAATGTGAAAGTCTTAAGTTCGACAAATAAAGGGCGTATCACTTCTGGTGAAATTGCCAGATAATGCTTGAAGATGCGACTATGGTAATAACGGGGAGCAATTTGGTAGGGAGTAACTGTGACACTCTTAAGATAGCCAAATGCCTCGCCACTAGGGCGGAATAAATCGGCAAACTCGAGGAGCACCTAGCAGAAATAACTGTGAATGTCTCAAGGTCGACAATTAAAAGGCGTATCGCTTGTGGTGAACTGGCCCGAGAAAGCTTGAAGATTTGACTGTGTTAAAATGGGGAGCTACTTTGCAGGAGTAACTATGACTCTCTTAAGGTAGCCAAATGCCTTGTAACCAATGGAATAAATCGGCAAACTCGAGGAGCACCTGGCAGGAGTAACTATGAAAGTCTTAAGGTCGACAAATAACAGTGTATCACTTCTGGTGAACTGGCCAGAGAAAGCTTGAAGACGGGACAGTGATAAAACAGTGGAGCATCTGGCAGGAGCAACTATGACACTCGTAATGTAGCCAATTGTCCGTCACCAGGCGAAATACATCTGTAACTGGAGGAGCACCTGGCAGAAATAACTTGGAAAGTCTACAGTTCGACAAGTAATGGCGTATCACTTCTGGTGAACTGGCCAGAGAGCTTCAAGACGTGACTGTGATAAAACACGGAGCAACTGGCAGGAGTAACTATGACACTCTTAAGGTAGCCAAATGCTCGTCACCAGGCGAAATACATAGGAAAACTCGAGGAGCACCTGGCACAAATAAATGTGAAAGTCTTACGTTCGACAAATAAAGGCGTATCACTTCTGGGTGAACTGGCCAGAGAAAGCTTGAATATGTGACTATGGTAAAACGGGGAGCAATTGGTAGGAGTAACTATGATTCTCTTAAGGTATGCCAAATGCCTCGTCACCAACGGAATAAATCGGCAAACTCGGAGGAGCATCTAGCAGAAATAACTGTGAAAGTCTTAAGGTCGACAAATAAAGGCGTATCGCTTGTGCTGAACTGTCCCGAGAAAGCTTGAAGATTTTACAGTGTTAAAATGGGGAGCAACTTGCAGGAGTAACTGTGACTCTCTTAAGGTTGCCAATGCTCGTCGCCCAGCCAAAAACATCGGGAAAACTCGAGTAGCACCTGGCAGAAATAACTGTGAAAGTCTTAAGGTCGACAACTAATGGCGTATCGCTTCTGATTGAACTGGCCAGAGAAAGCTTGAATATGTGACTATGGTTAAAACGGGGAGCAATTGGTAGGACTAACTATGACTCTCTTAAGGTAGCCAAATACCTCGTCACCAGACGGAATAAATCGGCAAACTCGAGGAGCACCTAGCAGATATAACTGTGAAAGTCTTAAGGTCGACAAATAATGACGTATCGCTTGTGCTGAACTGGCCCGAGAAAGCTTGAAGATTTTACTGTGTTAAAACGGAGAGCAACTTGCAGGAGTAACTGTGACTCTCTTAAGGTTGCCATTGCTCGTCGCCCAGCAAAAAACATCGGATAACTCGAGGAGCACCTGGGCAGAAATAACTGTGAAAGTCTTGAGGTCGACAAATAATGGCGTATCGCTTCTGATGAACTGGCCAGAGAAAGCTTGAGTATGTGACTATGGTAAAACGGGGGAGCAACTGGTATGAGTAACTATGACTCTCTTAAGGTAGCCAAATGCCTCGTCACCAACGGAATAAATCGGCAAACTCGAGGGGCACCTGGGCAGGAGTAACTGTGAAAGTCTTAAGGTCGACTAATAATGGATATAACTCCTGGTGAACAGGCCAGAGAAAGCTTGAAGACGTGACTGTGATAAAACAGGGAGCAACAGGAAGGAGTAACTATGACACTCTTAAGGTAGCCAAATACTCGTCACCAGGCGAAATACATGGGCAAATTCGAGGAGCACCTGGCAGAAATAACTGTGAAAGTCTTAAGTTCGACAAATAATAGCGTATCACTTCTGGTGAACTGGCCAGAGAAAGGTTTGAATATGTGACTATGGTAAAACGGGGAGCAATTGGTATGAGTAACAATGACTCTCTTAAGGTAGAAAAAATGCCTCGTCACAAACGGAATAAATTGGCAAACCCGAGGAGCACCTGGCAGGAGTAACTGTGAAAGTCTTAAAGTCGACAAATAATGGTGTATCACTTCTGGTGAACTGGCCACAGAGCTTGAAGACGTGACTGTGATAAAACACGGAGCAACTGGCAGGAGTAACTATGACACTCTTAAGGTAGCCAAATGCTCGTCACCAGGCGAAATACATAGGAAAACTCGAGGAGCACCTGGCAGAAATAACTGTGAAAGTCTTAAGGTCGGACAACTAATGGCGTATCGCTTCTGATGAACTGGCCAGAGAAAGCTTGAATATGTGACTATGGTAAAAACGGGGGAGCAATTGGTAGGACTCAACTATGACTCCTCTTAAGGTAGCCAAATACCTCGTCACCAGACGGAATAAATCGGCAAATTCGAGGAGCACCTAGCAGATATAACTGTGAAAGTCTTAAGGTCGGACAAATAATGACGTATCGCTTGTGCTGAACTGGCCCGAGAAAGCTTGAAGATTTTACTGTGTTAAAACGGAGAGCAACTTGCAGGAGTAACTGTGACTCTCTTAAGGTTGCCATTGCTCGTCGCCCAGCAAAAAACATCGGATAACTCGAGGAGCACCTCGGCAGAAATAACTGTGAAAGTCTTAAGGTCGGCAAAATAATGGCGTATCGCTTCTGATGAAACTGGCCAGAGAAAGCTTGAGTATGTGACTATGGTAAAACGGGGAGCAACTGGTATGAGTAACTATGACTCTCTTAAGGTAGCCAAATGCCTCGTCACCAACGGAATAAATCGGCAAACTCGAGGGGCACCTGGCAGGAGTAACTGTGAAAGTCTTAAGGTCGACTAATAATGGATATAACTCCTGGTGAACAGGCCAGAGAAAGCTTGAAGACGTGACTGTGATAAAACAGGGAGCAACAGGAAGGAGTAACTATGACACTCTTAAGGTAGCCCAAATACTCGTCACCAGGCGAAATACATGGGCAAATTCGAGGAGCACCTGGCAGAAATAACTGTGAAAGAGTCTTAAGTTCGACAAATAATAGCGTATCACTTCTGGTGAACTGGCCAGAGAAAGTTTGAATATGTGACTATGGTTAAAACGGGGAGCAATTGGTATGAGTAACAATGACTCTCTCTTAAGGTAGAAAAATGCCTCGTCACAAAACGGAATAAATGGCAAACCCGAGGGAGCACCTGGCAGGAGTAACTGTGGTAAGGTCTTAAAGGTCGACAAATAATGGTGTATCACTTCTGGTGAACTGGCCACAGCAGCTTGAAGACGTGACTGTGATAAAACACGGAGCAACTGTGCAGGAGTAACTATGACACTCTTAAGGTAGCCAAATGCTCGTCACCAGGCGAAATACATAGGAAAACTCGAGGAGCACCTCGGCAGAAATAAATGTGAAAGTCTTAAGTTCGACAAATAAAGGCGTATCACTTCTGGTGAAATTGCCAGATAATGCTTGAAGATGCGACTATTGGTAAAACGGGGAGCAATTGGTAGGAGTAACTGTGACACTCTTAAGATAGCCAAATGCCCTCGCCACTAGGCGGAATAAAATCGGCAAACTCGAGGAGGCACCCTAGCAGAAATAAACTGTGTGA
>NW_026047787.1:0-34272 GCF_023864345.2 Schistocerca serialis cubense
ACATCTTCAAGCTTTCTCTGGCCAGTTCACCAGATGTGATACACCACTATTTGTCGACCTTAAGACTTTCACAGTTATTTCTGCTAGGTGCTCCCCGAGTTTGCCGATTTCTACCGCCTGGTGACGAGGCATTTGGCTACCTTAAGAGAGTCAAAGTTACTCCTGCAAGTGCTCCCCGTTTTAACACAGTAAAATCTTCAAGCTTTCTTGCGTCATTTCAGCACACGCAATACGCCATTATTTGTCGAACTTAAGACTTTCACAGTTATTTCTGCCAGGTGCTCCTCGTGTTTTTCCCCTTGTATTTCGCCTGGTGACGAACATTTGGCTACCTTAAGAAGGTTATAGTTACTCCTGCCAGTTGCTCCCCGTTTTATCAACGTCACATCTTCAAGCTTTCTCTGGCCAGTTCACCAGGAGTTATACACCATTATTAGTCGACCTTAAGACTTTCACAGTTATTTCTGCTAGGTGCTCCTCGAGTTTGCCGATTTAATCCGCCTGGTGACGAGGCATTTGGCTACCTTAAGAGAGTCATAGTTACTCCTACCCATTGCTCCCCGTTTTACCATAGTTGCATCTTCAAGTTATCTGGCCAGTTCACCAGAAGGGATACGCCATTATTTGACGAGCTTAAGACTTTCACAGTTACTTCTGCCAGGCGGTCCTTGAGTTTGCCCATGTATTTCCCCTGGTGACGAGCATTTGGCTACCTTAAGAGTGTCATAGTTACTCCTGCCAGTTGCACCCTGTTATATAACATTCACGTCTTCAAGCTTTCTCTGGCCAGTTCACCAGGAGTTGTAACCATTATTAGTCGCCCTTAAGACTTTCACAGATACTCCTGCCAGGTGCTCGTCGAGTTTGCCGATTTGTTCCGCCTGATGACGAGGCATTTGGCTACCTTAAGAGAGTCATAGTTACTCCTACCAATTGCTCCCCATTTTACCATAGTCGCATCTTCAAGCATTATCTGGCCAGTTCGCCAGAAGCGATACGCCATTATTTGTCCACCTTAAACACTTTTCAGTTATTTCTTGAGGTGCTGCTCGAGTTTGCCGATGTATTTCGCCTGGTGGCGATCTTTTGGCAACCTTAAGAGAGTCATAGTTACTCCTGACAGTTGCAACCCGTTTTATCACAGTCACATCTTCAAGCTTTCTCTGGCCAGTTCACCAGATGTGATACACCCACTATTTGTCGACCTTAAGACTTTCACAGTTATTTCTGCTAGGTGCTCCCCGAGTTTGCCGATTTCTACCGCCTGGTGACGAGGCATTTGGCTACCTTAAGAGAGTCAAAGTTACTCCTGCAAGTTGCTCCCCGTTTTAACACAGTAAAATCTTCAAGCTTTCTTGCGTCATTTCAGCACACGCAATACGCCATTATTTGTCGAACTTAAGACTTTCACAGTTATTTCTGCCAGGTGCTCCTCGTGTTTTCCCTTGTATTTCGCCTGGTGACGAACATTTGGCTACCTTAAGAAGGTTATAGTTACTCCTGCCAGTTGCTCCCCGTTTTATCAACGTCACATCTTCAAGCTTTCTCTGGCCAGTTCACCAGGAGTTATACACCATTATTAGTCGACCTAAGACTTTCACAGTTATTTCTGCTAGGTGCTCCTCGAGTTTGCCGATTTAATCCGCCTGGTGACGAGGCATTTGGCTACCTTAAGAGAGTCATAGTTACTCCTACCCATTGCTCCCCGTTTTACCATAGTTGCATCTTCAAGTTATCTGGCCAGTTCACCAGAAGGGATACGCCATTATTTGACGAGCTTAAGACTTTCAACAGTTACTTCTGCCAGGCGGTCCTTGAGTTTGCCCATGTATTTCCCCTGGTGACGAGCATTTGGCTACCTTAAGAGTGTCATAGTTACTCCTGCCAGTTGCACCCTGTTATATAACATTCACGTCTTCAAGCTTTCTCTGGCCAGTTCACAGGAGTTGTAACCATTATTAGTCGCCCTTAAGACTTTCACAGATACTCCTGCCAGGTGCTCGTCGAGTTTGCCGATTTGTTCCGCCTGATGACGAGGCATTTGGCTACCTTAAGAGAGTCATAGTTACTCCTACCAATTGCTCCCCATTTTACCATAGTCGCATCTTCAAGCATTATCTGGCCAGTTCGCCAGAAGCGATACGCCATTATTTGTCCACCTTAAACACTTTTCAGTTATTTCTTGAGGTGCTGCTCGAGTTTGCCGATGTATTTCGCCTGGTGGCGATCTTTTGGCAACCTTAAGAGAGTCATAGTTACTCCTGACAGTTGCAACCCGTTTTATCACAGTCACATCTTCAAGCTTTCTCTGGCCAGTTCACCAGATGTGATACACCACTATTTGTCGACCTTAAGACTTTCACAGTTATTTCTGCTAGGTGCTCCCCGAGTTTGCCGATTTCTACCGCCTGGTGACGAGGCATTTGGCTACCTTAAGAGAGTCAAAGTTACTCCTGCAAGTTGCTCCCCGTTTTAACACAGTAAAATCTTCAAGCTTTCTTGCGTCATTTCAGCACACGCAATACGCCATTATTTGTCGAACTTAAGACTTTCACAGTTATTTCTGCCAGGTGCTCCTCGTGTTTTCCTTGTATTTCGCCTGGTGACGAACATTTGGCTACCTTAAGAAGGTTATAGTTACTCCTGCCAGTTGCTCCCCGTTTTATCAACGTCACATCTTCAAGCTTTCTCTGGCCAGTTCACCAGGAGTTATACACCATTATTAGTCGACCTTAAGACTTTCACAGTTATTTCTGCTAGGTGCTCCTCGAGTTTGCCGATTTAATCCGCCTGGTGACGAGGCATTTGGCTACCTTAAGAGAGTCATAGTTACTCCTACCCATTGCTCCCCGTTTTACCATAGTTGCATCTTCAAGTTATCTGGCCAGTTCACCAGAAGGGATACGCCATTATTTGACGAGCTTAAGACTTTCACAGTTACTTCTGCCAGGCGGTCCTTGAGTTTGCCCATGTATTTCCCCTGGTGACGAGCATTTGGCTACCTTAAGAGTGTCATAGTTACTCCTGCCAGTTGCACCCTGTTATATAACATTCACGTCTTCAAGCTTTCTCTGGCCAGTTCACCAGGAGTTGTAACCATTATTAGTCGCCCTTAAGACTTTCACAGATACTCCTGCCAGGTGCTCGTCGAGTTTGCCGATTTGTTCCGCCTGATGACGAGGCATTTGGCTACCTTAAGAGAGTCATAGTTACTCCTACCAATTGCTCCCCATTTTACCATAGTCGCATCTTCAAGCATTATCTGGCCAGTTCGCCAGAAGCGATACGCCATTATTTGTCCACCTTAAACACTTTTCAGTTATTTCTTGAGGTGCTGCTCGAGTTTTGCCGATGTATTTCGCCTGGTGGCGATCTTTTGGCAACCTTAAGAGAGTCATAGTTACTCCTGACAGTTGCAACCCGTTTTATCACAGTCACATCTTCAAGCTTTCTCTGGCCAGTTCACCAGATGTGATACACCACTATTTGTCGACCTTAAGACTTTCACAGTTATTTCTGCTAGGTGCTCCCCGAGTTTGCCGATTTCTACCGCCTGGTGACGAGGCATTTGGCTACCTTAAGAGAGTCAAAGTTACTCCTGCAAGTTGCTCCCCGTTTTAACACAGTAAAATCTTCAAGCTTTCTTGCGTCATTTCAGCACACGCAATACGCCATTATTTGTCGAACTTAAGACTTTCACAGTTATTTCTGCCAGGTGCTCCTCGTGTTTTCCCTTGTATTTCGCCTGGTGACGAACATTTGGCTACCTTAAGAAGGTTATAGTTACTCCTGCCAGTTGCTCCCCGTTTTATCAACGTCACATCTTCAAGCTTTCTCTGGCCAGTTCACCAGGAGTTATACACCATTATTAGTCGACCTTAAGACTTTCACAGTTATTTCTGCTAGGTGCTCCTCGAGTTTGCCGATTTAATCCGCCTGGTGACGAGGCATTTGGCTACCTTAAGAGAGTCATAGTTACTCCTACCCATTGCTCCCCGTTTTACCATAGTTGCATCTTCAAGTTATCTGGCCAGTTCACCAGAAGGGATACGCCATTATTTGACGAGCTTAAGACTTTCACAGTTACTTCTGCCAGGCGGTCCTTGAGTTTGCCCATGTATTTCCCCTGGTGACGAGCATTTGGCTACCTTAAGAGTGTCATAGTTACTCCTGCCAGTTGCACCCTGTTATATAACATTCACGTCTTCAAGCTTTCTCTGGCCAGTTCACCAGGAGTTGTAACCATTATTAGTCGCCCTTAAGACTTTCACAGATACTCCTGCCAGGTGCTCGTCGAGTTTGCCGATTTGTTCCGCCTGATGACGAGGCATTTGGCTACCTTAAGAGAGTCATAGTTACTCCTACCAATTGCTCCCCATTTTACCATAGTCGCATCTTCAAGCATTATCTGGCCAGTTCGCCAGAAGCGATACGCCATTATTTGTCCACCTTAAACACTTTTCAGTTATTTCTTGAGGTGCTGCTCGAGTTTGCCGATGTATTTCGCCTGGTGGCGATCTTTTGGCAACCTTAAGAGAGTCATAGTTACTCCTGACAGTTGCAACCCGTTTTATCACAGTCACATCTTCAAGCTTTCTCTGGCCAGTTCACCAGATGTGATACACCACTATTTGTCGACCTTAAGACTTTCACAGTTATTTCTGCTAGGTGCTCCCCGAGTTTGCCGATTTCTACCGCCTGGTGACGAGGCATTTGGCTACCTTAAGAGAGTCAAAGTTACTCCTGCAAGTTGCTCCCCGTTTTAACACAGTAAAATCTTCAAGCTTTCTTGCGTCATTTCAGCACACGCAATACGCCATTATTTGTCGAACTTAAGACTTTCACAGTTATTTCTGCCAGGTGCTCCTCGTGTTTTCCCTTGTATTTCGCCTGGTGACGAACATTTGGCTACCTTAAGAAGGTTATAGTTACTCCTGCCAGTTGCTCCCCGTTTTATCAACGTCACATCTTCAAGCTTTCTCTGGCCAGTTCACCAGGAGTTATACACCATTATTAGTCGACCTTAAGACTTTCACAGTTATTTCTGCTAGGTGCTCCTCGAGTTTGCCGATTTAATCCGCCTGGTGACGAGGCATTTGGCTACCTTAAGAGAGTCATAGTTACTCCTACCCATTGCTCCCCGTTTTACCATAGTTGCATCTTCAAGTTATCTGGCCAGTTCACCAGAAGGGATACGCCATTATTTGACGAGCTTAAGACTTTCACAGTTACTTCTGCCAGGCGGTCCTTGAGTTTGCCCATGTATTTCCCCTGGTGACGAGCATTTGGCTACCTTAAGAGTGTCATAGTTACTCCTGCCAGTTGCACCCTGTTATATAACATTCACGTCTTCAAGCTTTCTCTGGCCAGTTCACCAGGAGTTGTAACCATTATTAGTCGCCCTTAAGACTTTCACAGATACTCCTGCCAGGTGCTCGTCGAGTTTGCCGATTTGTTCCGCCTGATGACGAGGCATTTGGCTACCTTAAGAGAGTCATAGTTACTCCTACCAATTGCTCCCCATTTTACCATAGTCGCATCTTCAAGCATTATCTGGCCAGTTCGCCAGAAGCGATACGCCATTATTTGTCCACCTTAAACACTTTTCAGTTATTTCTTGAGGTGCTGCTCGAGTTTGCCGATGTATTTCGCCTGGTGGCGATCTTTTGGCAACCTTAAGAGAGTCATAGTTACTCCTGACAGTTGCAACCCGTTTTATCACAGTCACATCTTCAAGCTTTCTCTGGCCAGTTCACCAGATGTGATACACCACTATTTGTCGACCTTAAGACTTTCACAGTTATTTCTGCTAGGTGCTCCCCGAGTTTGCCGATTTCTACCGCCTGGTGACGAGGCATTTGGCTACCTTAAGAGAGTCAAAGTTACTCCTGCAAGTTGCTCCCCGTTTTAACACAGTAAAATCTTCAAGCTTTCTTGCGTCATTTCAGCACACGCAATACGCCATTATTTGTCGAACTTAAGACTTTCACAGTTATTTCTGCCAGGTGCTCCTCGTGTTTTCCCTTGTATTTCGCCTGGTGACGAACATTTGGCTACCTTAAGAAGGTTATAGTTACTCCTGCCAGTTGCTCCCCGTTTTATCAACGTCACATCTTCAAGCTTTCTCTGGCCAGTTCACCAGGAGTTATACACCATTATTAGTCGACCTTAAGACTTTCACAGTTATTTCTGCTAGGTGCTCCTCGAGTTTGCCGATTTAATCCGCCTGGTGACGAGGCATTTGGCTACCTTAAGAGAGTCATAGTTACTCCTACCCATTGCTCCCCGTTTTACCATAGTTGCATCTTCAAGTTATCTGGCCAGTTCACCAGAAGGGATACGCCATTATTTGACGAGCTTAAGACTTTCACAGTTACTTCTGCCAGGCGGTCCTTGAGTTTGCCCATGTATTTCCCCTGGTGACGAGCATTTGGCTACCTTAAGAGTGTCATAGTTACTCCTGCCAGTTGCACCCTGTTATATAACATTCACGTCTTCAAGCTTTCTCTGGCCAGTTCACCAGGAGTTGTAACCATTATTAGTCGCCCTTAAGACTTTCACAGATACTCCTGCCAGGTGCTCGTCGAGTTTGCCGATTTGTTCCGCCTGATGACGAGGCATTTGGCTACCTTAAGAGAGTCATAGTTACTCCTACCAATTGCTCCCCATTTTACCATAGTCGCATCTTCAAGCATTATCTGGCCAGTTCGCCAGAAGCGATACGCCATTATTTGTCCACCTTAAACACTTTTCAGTTATTTCTTGAGGTGCTGCTCGAGTTTGCCGATGTATTTCGCCTGGTGGCGATCTTTTGGCAACCTTAAGAGAGTCATAGTTACTCCTGACAGTTGCAACCCGTTTTATCACAGTCACATCTTCAAGCTTTCTCTGGCCAGTTCACCAGATGTGATACACCACTATTTGTCGACCTTAAGACTTTCACAGTTATTTCTGCTAGGTGCTCCCCGAGTTTGCCGATTTCTACCGCCTGGTGACGAGGCATTTGGCTACCTTAAGAGAGTCAAAGTTACTCCTGCAAGTTGCTCCCCGTTTTAACACAGTAAAATCTTCAAGCTTTCTTGCGTCATTTCAGCACACGCAATACGCCATTATTTGTCGAACTTAAGACTTTCACAGTTATTTCTGCCAGGTGCTCCTCGTGTTTTCCCTTGTATTTCGCCTGGTGACGAACATTTGGCTACCTTAAGAAGGTTATAGTTACTCCTGCCAGTTGCTCCCCGTTTTATCAACGTCACATCTTCAAGCTTTCTCTGGCCAGTTCACCAGGAGTTATACACCATTATTAGTCGACCTTAAGACTTTCACAGTTATTTCTGCTAGGTGCTCCTCGAGTTTGCCGATTTAATCCGCCTGGTGACGAGGCATTTGGCTACCTTAAGAGAGTCATAGTTACTCCTACCCATTGCTCCCCGTTTTACCATAGTTGCATCTTCAAGTTATCTGGCCAGTTCACCAGAAGGGATACGCCATTATTTGACGAGCTTAAGACTTTCACAGTTACTTCTGCCAGGCGGTCCTTGAGTTTGCCCATGTATTTCCCCTGGTGACGAGCATTTGGCTACCTTAAGAGTGTCATAGTTACTCCTGCCAGTTGCACCCTGTTATATAACATTCACGTCTTCAAGCTTTCTCTGGCCAGTTCACCAGGAGTTGTAACCATTATTAGTCGCCCTTAAGACTTTCACAGATACTCCTGCCAGGTGCTCGTCGAGTTTGCCGATTTGTTCCGCCTGATGACGAGGCATTTGGCTACCTTAAGAGAGTCATAGTTACTCCTACCAATTGCTCCCCATTTTACCATAGTCGCATCTTCAAGCATTATCTGGCCAGTTCGCCAGAAGCGATACGCCATTATTTGTCCACCTTAAACACTTTTCAGTTATTTCTTGAGGTGCTGCTCGAGTTTGCCGATGTATTTCGCCTGGTGGCGATCTTTTGGCAACCTTAAGAGAGTCATAGTTACTCCTGACAGTTGCAACCCGTTTTATCACAGTCACATCTTCAAGCTTTCTCTGGCCAGTTCACCAGATGTGATACACCACTATTTGTCGACCTTAAGACTTTCACAGTTATTTCTGCTAGGTGCTCCCCGAGTTTGCCGATTTCTACCGCCTGGTGACGAGGCATTTGGCTACCTTAAGAGAGTCAAAGTTACTCCTGCAAGTTGCTCCCCGTTTTAACACAGTAAAATCTTCAAGCTTTCTTGCGTCATTTCAGCACACGCAATACGCCATTATTTGTCGAACTTAAGACTTTCACAGTTATTTCTGCCAGGTGCTCCTCGTGTTTTCCCTTGTATTTCGCCTGGTGACGAACATTTGGCTACCTTAAGAAGGTTATAGTTACTCCTGCCAGTTGCTCCCCGTTTTATCAACGTCACATCTTCAAGCTTTCTCTGGCCAGTTCACCAGGAGTTATACACCATTATTAGTCGACCTTAAGACTTTCACAGTTATTTCTGCTAGGTGCTCCTCGAGTTTGCCGATTTAATCCGCCTGGTGACGAGGCATTTGGCTACCTTAAGAGAGTCATAGTTACTCCTACCCATTGCTCCCCGTTTTACCATAGTTGCATCTTCAAGTTATCTGGCCAGTTCACCAGAAGGGATACGCCATTATTTGACGAGCTTAAGACTTTCACAGTTACTTCTGCCAGGCGGTCCTTGAGTTTGCCCATGTATTTCCCCTGGTGACGAGCATTTGGCTACCTTAAGAGTGTCATAGTTACTCCTGCCAGTTGCACCCTGTTATATAACATTCACGTCTTCAAGCTTTCTCTGGCCAGTTCACCAGGAGTTGTAACCATTATTAGTCGCCCTTAAGACTTTCACAGATACTCCTGCCAGGTGCTCGTCGAGTTTGCCGATTTGTTCCGCCTGATGACGAGGCATTTGGCTACCTTAAGAGAGTCATAGTTACTCCTACCAATTGCTCCCCATTTTACCATAGTCGCATCTTCAAGCATTATCTGGCCAGTTCGCCAGAAGCGATACGCCATTATTTGTCCACCTTAAACACTTTTCAGTTATTTCTTGAGGTGCTGCTCGAGTTTGCCGATGTATTTCGCCTGGTGGCGATCTTTTGGCAACCTTAAGAGAGTCATAGTTACTCCTGACAGTTGCAACCCGTTTTATCACAGTCACATCTTCAAGCTTTCTCTGGCCAGTTCACCAGATGTGATACACCACTATTTGTCGACCTTAAGACTTTCACAGTTATTTCTGCTAGGTGCTCCCCGAGTTTGCCGATTTCTACCGCCTGGTGACGAGGCATTTGGCTACCTTAAGAGAGTCAAAGTTACTCCTGCAAGTTGCTCCCCGTTTTAACACAGTAAAATCTTCAAGCTTTCTTGCGTCATTTCAGCACACGCAATACGCCATTATTTGTCGAACTTAAGACTTTCACAGTTATTTCTGCCAGGTGCTCCTCGTGTTTTCCCTTGTATTTCGCCTGGTGACGAACATTTGGCTACCTTAAGAAGGTTATAGTTACTCCTGCCAGTTGCTCCCCGTTTTATCAACGTCACATCTTCAAGCTTTCTCTGGCCAGTTCACCAGGAGTTATACACCATTATTAGTCGACCTTAAGACTTTCACAGTTATTTCTGCTAGGTGCTCCTCGAGTTTGCCGATTTAATCCGCCTGGTGACGAGGCATTTGGCTACCTTAAGAGAGTCATAGTTACTCCTACCCATTGCTCCCCGTTTTACCATAGTTGCATCTTCAAGTTATCTGGCCAGTTCACCAGAAGGGATACGCCATTATTTGACGAGCTTAAGACTTTCACAGTTACTTCTGCCAGGCGGTCCTTGAGTTTGCCCATGTATTTCCCCTGGTGACGAGCATTTGGCTACCTTAAGAGTGTCATAGTTACTCCTGCCAGTTGCACCCTGTTATATAACATTCACGTCTTCAAGCTTTCTCTGGCCAGTTCACCAGGAGTTGTAACCATTATTAGTCGCCCTTAAGACTTTCACAGATACTCCTGCCAGGTGCTCGTCGAGTTTGCCGATTTGTTCCGCCTGATGACGAGGCATTTGGCTACCTTAAGAGAGTCATAGTTACTCCTACCAATTGCTCCCCATTTTACCATAGTCGCATCTTCAAGCATTATCTGGCCAGTTCGCCAGAAGCGATACGCCATTATTTGTCCACCTTAAACACTTTTCAGTTATTTCTTGAGGTGCTGCTCGAGTTTGCCGATGTATTTCGCCTGGTGGCGATCTTTTGGCAACCTTAAGAGAGTCATAGTTACTCCTGACAGTTGCAACCCGTTTTATCACAGTCACATCTTCAAGCTTTCTCTGGCCAGTTCACCAGATGTGATACACCACTATTTGTCGACCTTAAGACTTTCACAGTTATTTCTGCTAGGTGCTCCCCGAGTTTGCCGATTTCTACCGCCTGGTGACGAGGCATTTGGCTACCTTAAGAGAGTCAAAGTTACTCCTGCAAGTTGCTCCCCGTTTTAACACAGTAAAATCTTCAAGCTTTCTTGCGTCATTTCAGCACACGCAATACGCCATTATTTGTCGAACTTAAGACTTTCACAGTTATTTCTGCCAGGTGCTCCTCGTGTTTTCCCTTGTATTTCGCCTGGTGACGAACATTTGGCTACCTTAAGAAGGTTATAGTTACTCCTGCCAGTTGCTCCCCGTTTTATCAACGTCACATCTTCAAGCTTTCTCTGGCCAGTTCACCAGGAGTTATACACCATTATTAGTCGACCTTAAGACTTTCACAGTTATTTCTGCTAGGTGCTCCTCGAGTTTGCCGATTTAATCCGCCTGGTGACGAGGCATTTGGCTACCTTAAGAGAGTCATAGTTACTCCTACCCATTGCTCCCCGTTTTACCATAGTTGCATCTTCAAGTTATCTGGCCAGTTCACCAGAAGGGATACGCCATTATTTGACGAGCTTAAGACTTTCACAGTTACTTCTGCCAGGCGGTCCTTGAGTTTGCCCATGTATTTCCCCTGGTGACGAGCATTTGGCTACCTTAAGAGTGTCATAGTTACTCCTGCCAGTTGCACCCTGTTATATAACATTCACGTCTTCAAGCTTTCTCTGGCCAGTTCACCAGGAGTTGTAACCATTATTAGTCGCCCTTAAGACTTTCACAGATACTCCTGCCAGGTGCTCGTCGAGTTTGCCGATTTGTTCCGCCTGATGACGAGGCATTTGGCTACCTTAAGAGAGTCATAGTTACTCCTACCAATTGCTCCCCATTTTACCATAGTCGCATCTTCAAGCATTATCTGGCCAGTTCGCCAGAAGCGATACGCCATTATTTGTCCACCTTAAACACTTTTCAGTTATTTCTTGAGGTGCTGCTCGAGTTTGCCGATGTATTTCGCCTGGTGGCGATCTTTTGGCAACCTTAAGAGAGTCATAGTTACTCCTGACAGTTGCAACCCGTTTTATCACAGTCACATCTTCAAGCTTTCTCTGGCCAGTTCACCAGATGTGATACACCACTATTTGTCGACCTTAAGACTTTCACAGTTATTTCTGCTAGGTGCTCCCCGAGTTTGCCGATTTCTACCGCCTGGTGACGAGGCATTTGGCTACCTTAAGAGAGTCAAAGTTACTCCTGCAAGTTGCTCCCCGTTTTAACACAGTAAAATCTTCAAGCTTTCTTGCGTCATTTCAGCACACGCAATACGCCATTATTTGTCGAACTTAAGACTTTCACAGTTATTTCTGCCAGGTGCTCCTCGTGTTTTCCCTTGTATTTCGCCTGGTGACGAACATTTGGCTACCTTAAGAAGGTTATAGTTACTCCTGCCAGTTGCTCCCCGTTTTATCAACGTCACATCTTCAAGCTTTCTCTGGCCAGTTCACCAGGAGTTATACACCATTATTAGTCGACCTTAAGACTTTCACAGTTATTTCTGCTAGGTGCTCCTCGAGTTTGCCGATTTAATCCGCCTGGTGACGAGGCATTTGGCTACCTTAAGAGAGTCATAGTTACTCCTACCCATTGCTCCCCGTTTTACCATAGTTGCATCTTCAAGTTATCTGGCCAGTTCACCAGAAGGGATACGCCATTATTTGACGAGCTTAAGACTTTCACAGTTACTTCTGCCAGGCGGTCCTTGAGTTTGCCCATGTATTTCCCCTGGTGACGAGCATTTGGCTACCTTAAGAGTGTCATAGTTACTCCTGCCAGTTGCACCCTGTTATATAACATTCACGTCTTCAAGCTTTCTCTGGCCAGTTCACCAGGAGTTGTAACCATTATTAGTCGCCCTTAAGACTTTCACAGATACTCCTGCCAGGTGCTCGTCGAGTTTGCCGATTTGTTCCGCCTGATGACGAGGCATTTGGCTACCTTAAGAGAGTCATAGTTACTCCTACCAATTGCTCCCCATTTTACCATAGTCGCATCTTCAAGCATTATCTGGCCAGTTCGCCAGAAGCGATACGCCATTATTTGTCCACCTTAAACACTTTTCAGTTATTTCTTGAGGTGCTGCTCGAGTTTGCCGATGTATTTCGCCTGGTGGCGATCTTTTGGCAACCTTAAGAGAGTCATAGTTACTCCTGACAGTTGCAACCCGTTTTATCACAGTCACATCTTCAAGCTTTCTCTGGCCAGTTCACCAGATGTGATACACCACTATTTGTCGACCTTAAGACTTTCACAGTTATTTCTGCTAGGTGCTCCCCGAGTTTGCCGATTTCTACCGCCTGGTGACGAGGCATTTGGCTACCTTAAGAGAGTCAAAGTTACTCCTGCAAGTTGCTCCCCGTTTTAACACAGTAAAATCTTCAAGCTTTCTTGCGTCATTTCAGCACACGCAATACGCCATTATTTGTCGAACTTAAGACTTTCACAGTTATTTCTGCCAGGTGCTCCTCGTGTTTTCCCTTGTATTTCGCCTGGTGACGAACATTTGGCTACCTTAAGAAGGTTATAGTTACTCCTGCCAGTTGCTCCCCGTTTTATCAACGTCACATCTTCAAGCTTTCTCTGGCCAGTTCACCAGGAGTTATACACCATTATTAGTCGACCTTAAGACTTTCACAGTTATTTCTGCTAGGTGCTCCTCGAGTTTGCCGATTTAATCCGCCTGGTGACGAGGCATTTGGCTACCTTAAGAGAGTCATAGTTACTCCTACCCATTGCTCCCCGTTTTACCATAGTTGCATCTTCAAGTTATCTGGCCAGTTCACCAGAAGGGATACGCCATTATTTGACGAGCTTAAGACTTTCACAGTTACTTCTGCCAGGCGGTCCTTGAGTTTGCCCATGTATTTCCCCTGGTGACGAGCATTTGGCTACCTTAAGAGTGTCATAGTTACTCCTGCCAGTTGCACCCTGTTATATAACATTCACGTCTTCAAGCTTTCTCTGGCCAGTTCACCAGGAGTTGTAACCATTATTAGTCGCCCTTAAGACTTTCACAGATACTCCTGCCAGGTGCTCGTCGAGTTTGCCGATTTGTTCCGCCTGATGACGAGGCATTTGGCTACCTTAAGAGAGTCATAGTTACTCCTACCAATTGCTCCCCATTTTACCATAGTCGCATCTTCAAGCATTATCTGGCCAGTTCGCCAGAAGCGATACGCCATTATTTGTCCACCTTAAACACTTTTCAGTTATTTCTTGAGGTGCTGCTCGAGTTTGCCGATGTATTTCGCCTGGTGGCGATCTTTTGGCAACCTTAAGAGAGTCATAGTTACTCCTGACAGTTGCAACCCGTTTTATCACAGTCACATCTTCAAGCTTTCTCTGGCCAGTTCACCAGATGTGATACACCACTATTTGTCGACCTTAAGACTTTCACAGTTATTTCTGCTAGGTGCTCCCCGAGTTTGCCGATTTCTACCGCCTGGTGACGAGGCATTTGGCTACCTTAAGAGAGTCAAAGTTACTCCTGCAAGTTACTCCCCGTTTTAACACAGTAAAATCTTCAAGCTTTCTTGCGTCATTTCAGCACACGCAATACGCCATTATTTGTCGAACTTAAGACTTTCACAGTTATTTCTGCCAGGTGCTCCTCGTGTTTTCCCTTGTATTTCGCCTGGTGACGAACATTTGGCTACCTTAAGAAGGTTATAGTTACTCCTGCCAGTTGCTCCCCGTTTTATCAACGTCACATCTTCAAGCTTTCTCTGGCCAGTTCACCAGGAGTTATACACCATTATTAGTCGACCTTAAGACTTTCACAGTTATTTCTGCTAGGTGCTCCTCGAGTTTGCCGATTTAATCCGCCTGGTGACGAGGCATTTGGCTACCTTAAGAGAGTCATAGTTACTCCTACCCATTGCTCCCCGTTTTACCATAGTTGCATCTTCAAGTTATCTGGCCAGTTCACCAGAAGGGATACGCCATTATTTGACGAGCTTAAGACTTTCACAGTTACTTCTGCCAGGCGGTCCTTGAGTTTGCCCATGTATTTCCCCTGGTGACGAGCATTTGGCTACCTTAAGAGTGTCATAGTTACTCCTGCCAGTTGCACCCTGTTATATAACATTCACGTCTTCAAGCTTTCTCTGGCCAGTTCACCAGGAGTTGTAACCATTATTAGTCGCCCTTAAGACTTTCACAGATACTCCTGCCAGGTGCTCGTCGAGTTTGCCGATTTGTTCCGCCTGATGACGAGGCATTTGGCTACCTTAAGAGAGTCATAGTTACTCCTACCAATTGCTCCCCATTTTACCATAGTCGCATCTTCAAGCATTATCTGGCCAGTTCGCCAGAAGCGATACGCCATTATTTGTCCACCTTAAACACTTTTCAGTTATTTCTTGAGGTGCTGCTCGAGTTTGCCGATGTATTTCGCCTGGTGGCGATCTTTTGGCAACCTTAAGAGAGTCATAGTTACTCCTGACAGTTGCAACCCGTTTTATCACAGTCACATCTTCAAGCTTTCTCTGGCCAGTTCACCAGATGTGATACACCACTATTTGTCGACCTTAAGACTTTCACAGTTATTTCTGCTAGGTGCTCCCCGAGTTTGCCGATTTCTACCGCCTGGTGACGAGGCATTTGGCTACCTTAAGAGAGTCAAAGTTACTCCTGCAAGTTGCTCCCCGTTTTAACACAGTAAAATCTTCAAGCTTTCTTGCGTCATTTCAGCACACGCAATACGCCATTATTTGTCGAACTTAAGACTTTCACAGTTATTTCTGCCAGGTGCTCCTCGTGTTTTCCCTTGTATTTCGCCTGGTGACGAACATTTGGCTACCTTAAGAAGGTTATAGTTACTCCTGCCAGTTGCTCCCCGTTTTATCAACGTCACATCTTCAAGCTTTCTCTGGCCAGTTCACCAGGAGTTATACACCATTATTAGTCGACCTTAAGACTTTCACAGTTATTTCTGCTAGGTGCTCCTCGAGTTTGCCGATTTAATCCGCCTGGTGACGAGGCATTTGGCTACCTTAAGAGAGTCATAGTTACTCCTACCCATTGCTCCCCGTTTTACCATAGTTGCATCTTCAAGTTATCTGGCCAGTTCACCAGAAGGGATACGCCATTATTTGACGAGCTTAAGACTTTCACAGTTACTTCTGCCAGGCGGTCCTTGAGTTTGCCCATGTATTTCCCCTGGTGACGAGCATTTGGCTACCTTAAGAGTGTCATAGTTACTCCTGCCAGTTGCACCCTGTTATATAACATTCACGTCTTCAAGCTTTCTCTGGCCAGTTCACCAGGAGTTGTAACCATTATTAGTCGCCCTTAAGACTTTCACAGATACTCCTGCCAGGTGCTCGTCGAGTTTGCCGATTTGTTCCGCCTGATGACGAGGCATTTGGCTACCTTAAGAGAGTCATAGTTACTCCTACCAATTGCTCCCCATTTTACCATAGTCGCATCTTCAAGCATTATCTGGCCAGTTCGCCAGAAGCGATACGCCATTATTTGTCCACCTTAAACACTTTTCAGTTATTTCTTGAGGTGCTGCTCGAGTTTGCCGATGTATTTCGCCTGGTGGCGATCTTTTGGCAACCTTAAGAGAGTCATAGTTACTCCTGACAGTTGCAACCCGTTTTATCACAGTCACATCTTCAAGCTTTCTCTGGCCAGTTCACCAGATGTGATACACCACTATTTGTCGACCTTAAGACTTTCACAGTTATTTCTGCTAGGTGCTCCCCGAGTTTGCCGATTTCTACCGCCTGGTGACGAGGCATTTGGCTACCTTAAGAGAGTCAAAGTTACTCCTGCAAGTTGCTCCCCGTTTTAACACAGTAAAATCTTCAAGCTTTCTTGCGTCATTTCAGCACACGCAATACGCCATTATTTGTCGAACTTAAGACTTTCACAGTTATTTCTGCCAGGTGCTCCTCGTGTTTTCCCTTGTATTTCGCCTGGTGACGAACATTTGGCTACCTTAAGAAGGTTATAGTTACTCCTGCCAGTTGCTCCCCGTTTTATCAACGTCACATCTTCAAGCTTTCTCTGGCCAGTTCACCAGGAGTTATACACCATTATTAGTCGACCTTAAGACTTTCACAGTTATTTCTGCTAGGTGCTCCTCGAGTTTGCCGATTTAATCCGCCTGGTGACGAGGCATTTGGCTACCTTAAGAGAGTCATAGTTACTCCTACCCATTGCTCCCCGTTTTACCATAGTTGCATCTTCAAGTTATCTGGCCAGTTCACCAGAAGGGATACGCCATTATTTGACGAGCTTAAGACTTTCACAGTTACTTCTGCCAGGCGGTCCTTGAGTTTGCCCATGTATTTCCCCTGGTGACGAGCATTTGGCTACCTTAAGAGTGTCATAGTTACTCCTGCCAGTTGCACCCTGTTATATAACATTCACGTCTTCAAGCTTTCTCTGGCCAGTTCACCAGGAGTTGTAACCATTATTAGTCGCCCTTAAGACTTTCACAGATACTCCTGCCAGGTGCTCGTCGAGTTTGCCGATTTGTTCCGCCTGATGACGAGGCATTTGGCTACCTTAAGAGAGTCATAGTTACTCCTACCAATTGCTCCCCATTTTACCATAGTCGCATCTTCAAGCATTATCTGGCCAGTTCGCCAGAAGCGATACGCCATTATTTGTCCACCTTAAACACTTTTCAGTTATTTCTTGAGGTGCTGCTCGAGTTTGCCGATGTATTTCGCCTGGTGGCGATCTTTTGGCAACCTTAAGAGAGTCATAGTTACTCCTGACAGTTGCAACCCGTTTTATCACAGTCACATCTTCAAGCTTTCTCTGGCCAGTTCACCAGATGTGATACACCACTATTTGTCGACCTTAAGACTTTCACAGTTATTTCTGCTAGGTGCTCCCCGAGTTTGCCGATTTCTACCGCCTGGTGACGAGGCATTTGGCTACCTTAAGAGAGTCAAAGTTACTCCTGCAAGTTGCTCCCCGTTTTAACACAGTAAAATCTTCAAGCTTTCTTGCGTCATTTCAGCACACGCAATACGCCATTATTTGTCGAACTTAAGACTTTCACAGTTATTTCTGCCAGGTGCTCCTCGTGTTTTCCCTTGTATTTCGCCTGGTGACGAACATTTGGCTACCTTAAGAAGGTTATAGTTACTCCTGCCAGTTGCTCCCCGTTTTATCAACGTCACATCTTCAAGCTTTCTCTGGCCAGTTCACCAGGAGTTATACACCATTATTAGTCGACCTTAAGACTTTCACAGTTATTTCTGCTAGGTGCTCCTCGAGTTTGCCGATTTAATCCGCCTGGTGACGAGGCATTTGGCTACCTTAAGAGAGTCATAGTTACTCCTACCCATTGCTCCCCGTTTTACCATAGTTGCATCTTCAAGTTATCTGGCCAGTTCACCAGAAGGGATACGCCATTATTTGACGAGCTTAAGACTTTCACAGTTACTTCTGCCAGGCGGTCCTTGAGTTTGCCCATGTATTTCCCCTGGTGACGAGCATTTGGCTACCTTAAGAGTGTCATAGTTACTCCTGCCAGTTGCACCCTGTTATATAACATTCACGTCTTCAAGCTTTCTCTGGCCAGTTCACCAGGAGTTGTAACCATTATTAGTCGCCCTTAAGACTTTCACAGATACTCCTGCCAGGTGCTCGTCGAGTTTGCCGATTTGTTCCGCCTGATGACGAGGCATTTGGCTACCTTAAGAGAGTCATAGTTACTCCTACCAATTGCTCCCCATTTTACCATAGTCGCATCTTCAAGCATTATCTGGCCAGTTCGCCAGAAGCGATACGCCATTATTTGTCCACCTTAAACACTTTTCAGTTATTTCTTGAGGTGCTGCTCGAGTTTGCCGATGTATTTCGCCTGGTGGCGATCTTTTGGCAACCTTAAGAGAGTCATAGTTACTCCTGACAGTTGCAACCCGTTTTATCACAGTCACATCTTCAAGCTTTCTCTGGCCAGTTCACCAGATGTGATACACCACTATTTGTCGACCTTAAGACTTTCACAGTTATTTCTGCTAGGTGCTCCCCGAGTTTGCCGATTTCTACCGCCTGGTGACGAGGCATTTGGCTACCTTAAGAGAGTCAAAGTTACTCCTGCAAGTTGCTCCCCGTTTTAACACAGTAAAATCTTCAAGCTTTCTTGCGTCATTTCAGCACACGCAATACGCCATTATTTGTCGAACTTAAGACTTTCACAGTTATTTCTGCCAGGTGCTCCTCGTGTTTTCCCTTGTATTTCGCCTGGTGACGAACATTTGGCTACCTTAAGAAGGTTATAGTTACTCCTGCCAGTTGCTCCCCGTTTTATCAACGTCACATCTTCAAGCTTTCTCTGGCCAGTTCACCAGGAGTTATACACCATTATTAGTCGACCTTAAGACTTTCACAGTTATTTCTGCTAGGTGCTCCTCGAGTTTGCCGATTTAATCCGCCTGGTGACGAGGCATTTGGCTACCTTAAGAGAGTCATAGTTACTCCTACCCATTGCTCCCCGTTTTACCATAGTTGCATCTTCAAGTTATCTGGCCAGTTCACCAGAAGGGATACGCCATTATTTGACGAGCTTAAGACTTTCACAGTTACTTCTGCCAGGCGGTCCTTGAGTTTGCCCATGTATTTCCCCTGGTGACGAGCATTTGGCTACCTTAAGAGTGTCATAGTTACTCCTGCCAGTTGCACCCTGTTATATAACATTCACGTCTTCAAGCTTTCTCTGGCCAGTTCACCAGGAGTTGTAACCATTATTAGTCGCCCTTAAGACTTTCACAGATACTCCTGCCAGGTGCTCGTCGAGTTTGCCGATTTGTTCCGCCTGATGACGAGGCATTTGGCTACCTTAAGAGAGTCATAGTTACTCCTACCAATTGCTCCCCATTTTACCATAGTCGCATCTTCAAGCATTATCTGGCCAGTTCGCCAGAAGCGATACGCCATTATTTGTCCACCTTAAACACTTTTCAGTTATTTCTTGAGGTGCTGCTCGAGTTTGCCGATGTATTTCGCCTGGTGGCGATCTTTTGGCAACCTTAAGAGAGTCATAGTTACTCCTGACAGTTGCAACCCGTTTTATCACAGTCACATCTTCAAGCTTTCTCTGGCCAGTTCACCAGATGTGATACACCACTATTTGTCGACCTTAAGACTTTCACAGTTATTTCTGCTAGGTGCTCCCCGAGTTTGCCGATTTCTACCGCCTGGTGACGAGGCATTTGGCTACCTTAAGAGAGTCAAAGTTACTCCTGCAAGTTGCTCCCCGTTTTAACACAGTAAAATCTTCAAGCTTTCTTGCGTCATTTCAGCACACGCAATACGCCATTATTTGTCGAACTTAAGACTTTCACAGTTATTTCTGCCAGGTGCTCCTCGTGTTTTCCCTTGTATTTCGCCTGGTGACGAACATTTGGCTACCTTAAGAAGGTTATAGTTACTCCTGCCAGTTGCTCCCCGTTTTATCAACGTCACATCTTCAAGCTTTCTCTGGCCAGTTCACCAGGAGTTATACACCATTATTAGTCGACCTTAAGACTTTCACAGTTATTTCTGCTAGGTGCTCCTCGAGTTTGCCGATTTAATCCGCCTGGTGACGAGGCATTTGGCTACCTTAAGAGAGTCATAGTTACTCCTACCCATTGCTCCCCGTTTTACCATAGTTGCATCTTCAAGTTATCTGGCCAGTTCACCAGAAGGGATACGCCATTATTTGACGAGCTTAAGACTTTCACAGTTACTTCTGCCAGGCGGTCCTTGAGTTTGCCCATGTATTTCCCCTGGTGACGAGCATTTGGCTACCTTAAGAGTGTCATAGTTACTCCTGCCAGTTGCACCCTGTTATATAACATTCACGTCTTCAAGCTTTCTCTGGCCAGTTCACCAGGAGTTGTAACCATTATTAGTCGCCCTTAAGACTTTCACAGATACTCCTGCCAGGTGCTCGTCGAGTTTGCCGATTTGTTCCGCCTGATGACGAGGCATTTGGCTACCTTAAGAGAGTCATAGTTACTCCTACCAATTGCTCCCCATTTTACCATAGTCGCATCTTCAAGCATTATCTGGCCAGTTCGCCAGAAGCGATACGCCATTATTTGTCCACCTTAAACACTTTTCAGTTATTTCTTGAGGTGCTGCTCGAGTTTGCCGATGTATTTCGCCTGGTGGCGATCTTTTGGCAACCTTAAGAGAGTCATAGTTACTCCTGACAGTTGCAACCCGTTTTATCACAGTCACATCTTCAAGCTTTCTCTGGCCAGTTCACCAGATGTGATACACCACTATTTGTCGACCTTAAGACTTTCACAGTTATTTCTGCTAGGTGCTCCCCGAGTTTGCCGATTTCTACCGCCTGGTGACGAGGCATTTGGCTACCTTAAGAGAGTCAAAGTTACTCCTGCAAGTTGCTCCCCGTTTTAACACAGTAAAATCTTCAAGCTTTCTTGCGTCATTTCAGCACACGCAATACGCCATTATTTGTCGAACTTAAGACTTTCACAGTTATTTCTGCCAGGTGCTCCTCGTGTTTTCCCTTGTATTTCGCCTGGTGACGAACATTTGGCTACCTTAAGAAGGTTATAGTTACTCCTGCCAGTTGCTCCCCGTTTTATCAACGTCACATCTTCAAGCTTTCTCTGGCCAGTTCACCAGGAGTTATACACCATTATTAGTCGACCTTAAGACTTTCACAGTTATTTCTGCTAGGTGCTCCTCGAGTTTGCCGATTTAATCCGCCTGGTGACGAGGCATTTGGCTACCTTAAGAGAGTCATAGTTACTCCTACCCATTGCTCCCCGTTTTACCATAGTTGCATCTTCAAGTTATCTGGCCAGTTCACCAGAAGGGATACGCCATTATTTGACGAGCTTAAGACTTTCACAGTTACTTCTGCCAGGCGGTCCTTGAGTTTGCCCATGTATTTCCCCTGGTGACGAGCATTTGGCTACCTTAAGAGTGTCATAGTTACTCCTGCCAGTTGCACCCTGTTATATAACATTCACGTCTTCAAGCTTTCTCTGGCCAGTTCACCAGGAGTTGTAACCATTATTAGTCGCCCTTAAGACTTTCACAGATACTCCTGCCAGGTGCTCGTCGAGTTTGCCGATTTGTTCCGCCTGATGACGAGGCATTTGGCTACCTTAAGAGAGTCATAGTTACTCCTACCAATTGCTCCCCATTTTACCATAGTCGCATCTTCAAGCATTATCTGGCCAGTTCGCCAGAAGCGATACGCCATTATTTGTCCACCTTAAACACTTTTCAGTTATTTCTTGAGGTGCTGCTCGAGTTTGCCGATGTATTTCGCCTGGTGGCGATCTTTTGGCAACCTTAAGAGAGTCATAGTTACTCCTGACAGTTGCAACCCGTTTTATCACAGTCACATCTTCAAGCTTTCTCTGGCCAGTTCACCAGATGTGATACACCACTATTTGTCGACCTTAAGACTTTCACAGTTATTTCTGCTAGGTGCTCCCCGAGTTTGCCGATTTCTACCGCCTGGTGACGAGGCATTTGGCTACCTTAAGAGAGTCAAAGTTACTCCTGCAAGTTGCTCCCCGTTTTAACACAGTAAAATCTTCAAGCTTTCTTGCGTCATTTCAGCACACGCAATACGCCATTATTTGTCGAACTTAAGACTTTCACAGTTATTTCTGCCAGGTGCTCCTCGTGTTTTCCCTTGTATTTCGCCTGGTGACGAACATTTGGCTACCTTAAGAAGGTTATAGTTACTCCTGCCAGTTGCTCCCCGTTTTATCAACGTCACATCTTCAAGCTTTCTCTGGCCAGTTCACCAGGAGTTATACACCATTATTAGTCGACCTTAAGACTTTCACAGTTATTTCTGCTAGGTGCTCCTCGAGTTTGCCGATTTAATCCGCCTGGTGACGAGGCATTTGGCTACCTTAAGAGAGTCATAGTTACTCCTACCCATTGCTCCCCGTTTTACCATAGTTGCATCTTCAAGTTATCTGGCCAGTTCACCAGAAGGGATACGCCATTATTTGACGAGCTTAAGACTTTCACAGTTACTTCTGCCAGGCGGTCCTTGAGTTTGCCCATGTATTTCCCCTGGTGACGAGCATTTGGCTACCTTAAGAGTGTCATAGTTACTCCTGCCAGTTGCACCCTGTTATATAACATTCACGTCTTCAAGCTTTCTCTGGCCAGTTCACCAGGAGTTGTAACCATTATTAGTCGCCCTTAAGACTTTCACAGATACTCCTGCCAGGTGCTCGTCGAGTTTGCCGATTTGTTCCGCCTGATGACGAGGCATTTGGCTACCTTAAGAGAGTCATAGTTACTCCTACCAATTGCTCCCCATTTTACCATAGTCGCATCTTCAAGCATTATCTGGCCAGTTCGCCAGAAGCGATACGCCATTATTTGTCCACCTTAAACACTTTTCAGTTATTTCTTGAGGTGCTGCTCGAGTTTGCCGATGTATTTCGCCTGGTGGCGATCTTTTGGCAACCTTAAGAGAGTCATAGTTACTCCTGACAGTTGCAACCCGTTTTATCACAGTCACATCTTCAAGCTTTCTCTGGCCAGTTCACCAGATGTGATACACCACTATTTGTCGACCTTAAGACTTTCACAGTTATTTCTGCTAGGTGCTCCCCGAGTTTGCCGATTTCTACCGCCTGGTGACGAGGCATTTGGCTACCTTAAGAGAGTCAAAGTTACTCCTGCAAGTTGCTCCCCGTTTTAACACAGTAAAATCTTCAAGCTTTCTTGCGTCATTTCAGCACACGCAATACGCCATTATTTGTCGAACTTAAGACTTTCACAGTTATTTCTGCCAGGTGCTCCTCGTGTTTTCCCTTGTATTTCGCCTGGTGACGAACATTTGGCTACCTTAAGAAGGTTATAGTTACTCCTGCCAGTTGCTCCCCGTTTTATCAACGTCACATCTTCAAGCTTTCTCTGGCCAGTTCACCAGGAGTTATACACCATTATTAGTCGACCTTAAGACTTTCACAGTTATTTCTGCTAGGTGCTCCTCGAGTTTGCCGATTTAATCCGCCTGGTGACGAGGCATTTGGCTACCTTAAGAGAGTCATAGTTACTCCTACCCATTGCTCCCCGTTTTACCATAGTTGCATCTTCAAGTTATCTGGCCAGTTCACCAGAAGGGATACGCCATTATTTGACGAGCTTAAGACTTTCACAGTTACTTCTGCCAGGCGGTCCTTGAGTTTGCCCATGTATTTCCCCTGGTGACGAGCATTTGGCTACCTTAAGAGTGTCATAGTTACTCCTGCCAGTTGCACCCTGTTATATAACATTCACGTCTTCAAGCTTTCTCTGGCCAGTTCACCAGGAGTTGTAACCATTATTAGTCGCCCTTAAGACTTTCACAGATACTCCTGCCAGGTGCTCGTCGAGTTTGCCGATTTGTTCCGCCTGATGACGAGGCATTTGGCTACCTTAAGAGAGTCATAGTTACTCCTACCAATTGCTCCCCATTTTACCATAGTCGCATCTTCAAGCATTATCTGGCCAGTTCGCCAGAAGCGATACGCCATTATTTGTCCACCTTAAACACTTTTCAGTTATTTCTTGAGGTGCTGCTCGAGTTTGCCGATGTATTTCGCCTGGTGGCGATCTTTTGGCAACCTTAAGAGAGTCATAGTTACTCCTGACAGTTGCAACCCGTTTTATCACAGTCACATCTTCAAGCTTTCTCTGGCCAGTTCACCAGATGTGATACACCACTATTTGTCGACCTTAAGACTTTCACAGTTATTTCTGCTAGGTGCTCCCCGAGTTTGCCGATTTCTACCGCCTGGTGACGAGGCATTTGGCTACCTTAAGAGAGTCAAAGTTACTCCTGCAAGTTGCTCCCCGTTTTAACACAGTAAAATCTTCAAGCTTTCTTGCGTCATTTCAGCACACGCAATACGCCATTATTTGTCGAACTTAAGACTTTCACAGTTATTTCTGCCAGGTGCTCCTCGTGTTTTCCCTTGTATTTCGCCTGGTGACGAACATTTGGCTACCTTAAGAAGGTTATAGTTACTCCTGCCAGTTGCTCCCCGTTTTATCAACGTCACATCTTCAAGCTTTCTCTGGCCAGTTCACCAGGAGTTATACACCATTATTAGTCGACCTTAAGACTTTCACAGTTATTTCTGCTAGGTGCTCCTCGAGTTTGCCGATTTAATCCGCCTGGTGACGAGGCATTTGGCTACCTTAAGAGAGTCATAGTTACTCCTACCCATTGCTCCCCGTTTTACCATAGTTGCATCTTCAAGTTATCTGGCCAGTTCACCAGAAGGGATACGCCATTATTTGACGAGCTTAAGACTTTCACAGTTACTTCTGCCAGGCGGTCCTTGAGTTTGCCCATGTATTTCCCCTGGTGACGAGCATTTGGCTACCTTAAGAGTGTCATAGTTACTCCTGCCAGTTGCACCCTGTTATATAACATTCACGTCTTCAAGCTTTCTCTGGCCAGTTCACCAGGAGTTGTAACCATTATTAGTCGCCCTTAAGACTTTCACAGATACTCCTGCCAGGTGCTCGTCGAGTTTGCCGATTTGTTCCGCCTGATGACGAGGCATTTGGCTACCTTAAGAGAGTCATAGTTACTCCTACCAATTGCTCCCCATTTTACCATAGTCGCATCTTCAAGCATTATCTGGCCAGTTCGCCAGAAGCGATACGCCATTATTTGTCCACCTTAAACACTTTTCAGTTATTTCTTGAGGTGCTGCTCGAGTTTGCCGATGTATTTCGCCTGGTGGCGATCTTTTGGCAACCTTAAGAGAGTCATAGTTACTCCTGACAGTTGCAACCCGTTTTATCACAGTCACATCTTCAAGCTTTCTCTGGCCAGTTCACCAGATGTGATACACCACTATTTGTCGACCTTAAGACTTTCACAGTTATTTCTGCTAGGTGCTCCCCGAGTTTGCCGATTTCTACCGCCTGGTGACGAGGCATTTGGCTACCTTAAGAGAGTCAAAGTTACTCCTGCAAGTTGCTCCCCGTTTTAACACAGTAAAATCTTCAAGCTTTCTTGCGTCATTTCAGCACACGCAATACGCCATTATTTGTCGAACTTAAGACTTTCACAGTTATTTCTGCCAGGTGCTCCTCGTGTTTTCCCTTGTATTTCGCCTGGTGACGAACATTTGGCTACCTTAAGAAGGTTATAGTTACTCCTGCCAGTTGCTCCCCGTTTTATCAACGTCACATCTTCAAGCTTTCTCTGGCCAGTTCACCAGGAGTTATACACCATTATTAGTCGACCTTAAGACTTTCACAGTTATTTCTGCTAGGTGCTCCTCGAGTTTGCCGATTTAATCCGCCTGGTGACGAGGCATTTGGCTACCTTAAGAGAGTCATAGTTACTCCTACCCATTGCTCCCCGTTTTACCATAGTTGCATCTTCAAGTTATCTGGCCAGTTCACCAGAAGGGATACGCCATTATTTGACGAGCTTAAGACTTTCACAGTTACTTCTGCCAGGCGGGTCCTTGAGTTTGCCCATGTATTTCCCCTGGTGACGAGCATTTGGCTACCTTAAGAGTGTCATAGTTACTCCTGCCAGTTGCACCCTGTTATATAACATTCACGTCTTCAAGCTTTCTCTGGCCAGTTCACCAGGAGTTGTAACCATTATTAGTCGCCCTTAAGACTTTCACAGATACTCCTGCCAGGTGCTCGTCGAGTTTGCCGATTTGTTCCGCCTGATGACGAGGCATTTGGCTACCTTAAGAGAGTCATAGTTACTCCTACCAATTGCTCCCCATTTTACCATAGTCGCATCTTCAAGCATTATCTGGCCAGTTCGCCAGAAGCGATACGCCATTATTTGTCCACCTTAAACACTTTTCAGTTATTTCTTGAGGTGCTGCTCGAGTTTGCCGATGTATTTCGCCTGGTGGCGATCTTTTGGCAACCTTAAGAGAGTCATAGTTACTCCTGACAGTTGCAACCCGTTTATCACAGTCACATCTTCAAGCTTTCTCTGGCCAGTTCACCAGATGTGATACACCACTATTTGTCGACCTTAAGACTTTCACAGTTATTTCTGCTAGGTGCTCCCCGAGTTTGCCGATTTCTACCGCCTGGTGACGAGGCATTTGGCTACCTTAAGAGAGTCAAAGTTACTCCTGCAAGTTGCTCCCCGTTTTAAACACAGTAAAATCTTCAAGCTTTCTTGCGTCATTTCAGCACACGCAATACGCCATTATTTGTCGAACTTAAGACTTTCACAGTTATTTCTGCCAGGTGCTCCTCGTGTTTTCCCTTGTATTTCGCCTGGTGACGAACATTTGGCTACCTTAAGAAGGTTATAGTTACTCCTGCCAGTTGCTCCCCGTTTTATCAACGTCACATCTTCAAGCTTTCTCTGGCCAGTTCACCAGGAGTTATACACCATTATTAGTCGACCTTAAGACTTTCACAGTTATTTCTGCTAGGTGCTCCTCGAGTTTGCCGATTTAATCCGCCTGGTGACGAGGCATTTGGCTACCTTAAGAGAGTCATAGTTACTCCTACCCATTGCTCCCCGTTTTACCATAGTTGCATCTTCAAGTTATCTGGCCAGTTCACCAGAAGGGATACGCCATTATTTGACGAGCTTAAGACTTTCACAGTTACTTCTGCCAGGCGGTCCTTGAGTTTGCCCATGTATTTCCCCTGGTGACGAGCATTTGGCTACCTTAAGAGTGTCATAGTTACTCCTGCCAGTTGCACCCTGTTATATAACATTCACGTCTTCAAGCTTTCCTCTGGCCAGTTCACCAGGAGTTGTAACCATTATTAGTCGCCCTTAAGACTTTCACAGATACTCCTGCCAGGTGCTCGTCGAGTTTGCCGATTTGTTCCGCCTGATGACGAGGCATTTGGCTACCTTAAGAGAGTCATAGTTACTCCTACCAATTGCTCCCCATTTTACCATAGTCGCATCTTCAAGCATTATCTGGCCAGTTCGCCAGAAGCGATACGCCATTATTTGTCCACCTTAAACACTTTTCAGTTATTTCTTGAGGTGCTGCTCGAGTTTGCCGATGTATTTCGCCTGGTGGCGATCTTTTGGCAACCTTAAGAGAGTCATAGTTACTCCTGACAGTTGCAACCCGTTTTATCACAGTCACATCTTCAAGCTTTCTCTGGCCAGTTCACCAGATGTGATACACCACTATTTGTCGACCTTAAGACTTTCACAGTTATTTCTGCTAGGTGCTCCCCGAGTTTGCCGATTTCTACCGCCTGGTGACGAGGCATTTGGCTACCTTAAGAGAGTCAAAGTTACTCCTGCAAGTTGCTCCCCGTTTTAACACAGTAAAATCTTCAAGCTTTCTTGCGTCATTTCAGCACACGCAATACGCCATTATTTGTCGAACTTAAGACTTTCACAGTTATTTCTGCCAGGTGCTCCTCGTGTTTTCCCTTGTATTTCGCCTGGTGACGAACATTTGGCTACCTTAAGAAGGTTTATAGTTACTCCTGCCAGTTGCTCCCCGTTTTATCAACGTCACATCTTCAAGCTTTCTCTGGCCAGTTCACCAGGAGTTATACACCATTATTAGTCGACCTTAAGACTTTCACAGTTATTTCTGCTAGGTGCTCCTCGAGTTTGCCGATTTAATCCGCCTGGTGACGAGGCATTTGGCTACCTTAAGAGAGTCATAGTTACTCCTACCCATTGCTCCCCGTTTTACCATAGTTGCATCTTCAAGTTATCTGGCCAGTTCACCAGAAGGGATACGCCATTATTTGACGAGCTTAAGACTTTCACAGTTACTTCTGCCAGGCGGTCCTTGAGTTTGCCCATGTATTTCCCCTGGTGACGAGCATTTGGCTACCTTAAGAGTGTCATAGTTACTCCTGCCAGTTGCACCCTGTTATATAACATTCACGTCTTCAAGCTTTCTCTGGCCAGTTCACCAGGAGTTGTAACCATTATTAGTCGCCCTTAAGACTTTCACAGATACTCCTGCCAGGTGCTCGTCGAGTTTGCCGATTTGTTCCGCCTGATGACGAGGCATTTGGCTACCTTTAGAGAGTCATAGTTACTCCTACCAATTGCTCCCCATTTTACCATAGTCGCATCTTCAAGCATTATCTGGCCAGTTCGCCAGAAGCGATACGCCATTATTTGTCCACCTTAAACACTTTTCAGTTATTTCTTGAGGTGCTGCTCGAGTTTTGCCGATGTATTTCGCTGGTGGCGATCTTTTGGCAACCTTAAGAGAGTCATAGTTACTCCTGACAGTTGCAACCCGTTTTATCACAGTCACATCTTCAAGCTTTCTCTGGCCAGTTCACCAGATGTGATTACACCACTATTTGTCGACCTTAAGACTTTCACAGTTATTTCTGCTAGGTGCTCCCCGAGTTTGCCGATTTCTACCGCCTGGTGACGAGGCATTTGGCTACCTTAAGAGAGTCAAAGTTACTCCTGCAAGTTGCTCCCCGTTTTTAACACAGTAAAATCTTCAAGCTTTCTTGCGTCATTTCAGCACACGCAATACGCCATTATTTGTCGAACTTAAGACTTTCACAGTTATTTCTGCAGGTGCTCCTCGTGTTTTCCCTTGTATTTCGCCTGGTGACGAACATTTGGCTACCTTAAGAAGGTTATAGTTACTCCTGCCAGTTGCTCCCCGTTTTATCAACGTCACATCTTCAAGCTTTCTCTGGCCAGTTCACCAGGAGTTATACACCATTATTAGTCGACCTTAAGACTTTCACAGTTATTTCTGCTAGGTGCTCCTCGAGTTTGCCGATTTAATCCGCCTGGTGACGAGGCATTTGGCTACCTTAAGAGAGTCATAGTTACTCCTACCCATTGCTCCCCGTTTTACCATAGTTGCATCTTCAAGTTATCTGGCCAGTTCACCAGAAGGGATACGCCATTATTTGACGAGCTTAAGACTTTCACAGTTACTTCTGCCAGGCGGTCCTTGAGTTTGCCCATGTATTTCCCCTGGTGACGAGCATTTGGCTACCTTAAGAGTGTCATAGTTACTCCTGCCAGTTGCACCCTGTTATATAACATTCACGTCTTCAAGCTTTCTCTGGCCAGTTCACCAGGAGTTGTAACCATTATTAGTCGCCCTTAAGACTTTCACAGATACTCCTGCCAGGTGCTCGTCGAGTTTGCCGATTTGTTCCGCCTGATGACGAGGCATTTGGCTACCTTAAGAGAGTCATAGTTACTCCTACCAATTGCTCCCCATTTTACCATAGTCGCATCTTCAAGCATTATCTGGCCAGTTCGCCAGAAGCGATACGCCATTATTTGTCCACCTTAAACACTTTTCAGTTATTTCTTGAGGTGCTGCTCGAGTTTGCCGATGTATTTCGCCTGGTGGCGATCTTTTGGCAACCTTAAGAGAGTCATAGTTACTCCTGACAGTTGCAACCCGTTTTATCACAGTCACATCTTCAAGCTTTCTCTGGCCAGTTCACCAGATGTGATACACCACTATTTGTCGACCTTAAGACTTTCACAGTTATTTCTGCTAGGTGCTCCCCGAGTTTGCCGATTTCTACCGCCTGGTGACGAGGCATTTGGCTACCTTAAGAGAGTCAAAGTTACTCCTGCAAGTTGCTCCCCGTTTTAACACAAGTAAAATCTTCAAGCTTTCTTGCGTCATTTCAGCACACGCAATACGCCATTATTTGTCGAACTTAAGACTTTCACAGTTATTTCTGCCAGGTGCTCCTCGTGTTTTCCCTTGTATTTCGCCTGGTGACGAACATTTGGCTACCTTAAGAAGGTTATAGTTACTCCTGCCAGTTGCTCCCCGTTTTATCAACGTCACATCTTCAAGCTTTCTCTGGCCAGTTCACCAGGAGTTATACACCATTATTAGTCGACCTTAAGACTTTCACAGTTTATTTCTGCTAGGTGCTCCTCGAGTTTGCCGATTTAATCCGCCTGGTGACGAGGCATTTGGCTACCTTAAGAGAGTCATAGTTACTCCTACCCATTGCTCCCCGTTTTACCATAGTTGCATCTTCAAGTTATCTGGCCAGTTCACCAGAAGGGATACGCCATTATTTGACGAGCTTAAGACTTTCACAGTTACTTCTGCCAGGCGGTCCTTGAGTTTGCCCATGTATTTCCCCTGGTGACGAGCATTTGGCTACCTTAAGAGTGTCATAGTTACTCCTGCCAGTTGCACCCTGTTATATAACATTCACGTCTTCAAGCTTTCTCTGGCCAGTTCACCAGGAGTTGTAACCATTATTAGTCGCCCTTAAGACTTTCACAGATACTCCTGCCAGGTGCTCGTCGAGTTTGCCGATTTTGTTCCGCCTGATGACGAGGCATTTGGCTACCTTAAGAGAGTCATAGTTACTCCTACCAATTGCTCCCCATTTTACCATAGTCGCATCTTCAAGCATTATCTGGCCAGTTCGCCAGAAGCGATACGCCATTATTTGTCCACCTTAAACACTTTTCAGTTATTTCTTGAGGTGCTGCTCGAGTTTGCCGATGTATTTCGCCTGGTGGCGATCTTTTGGCAACCTTAAGAGAGTCATAGTTACTCCTGACAGTTGCAACCCGTTTTATCACAGTCACATCTTCAAGCTTTCTCTGGCCAGTTCACCAGATGTGATACACCACTATTTGTCGACCTTAAGACTTTCACAGTTATTTCTGCTAGGTGCTCCCCGAGTTTGCCGATTTCTACCGCCTGGTGACGAGGCATTTGGCTACCTTAAGAGAGTCAAAGTTACTCCTGCAAGTTGCTCCCCGTTTTAACACAGTAAAATCTTCAAGCTTTCTTGCGTCATTTCAGCACACGCAATACGCCATTATTTGTCGAACTTAAGACTTTCACAGTTATTTCTGCCAGGTGCTCCTCGTGTTTTCCCTTGTATTTCGCCTGGTGACGAACATTTGGCTACCTTAAGAAGGTTATAGTTACTCCTGCCAGTTGCTCCCCGTTTTATCAACGTCACATCTTCAAGCTTTCTCTGGCCAGTTCACCAGGAGTTATACACCATTATTAGTCGACCTTAAGACTTTCACAGTTATTTCTGCTAGGTGCTCCTCGAGTTTGCCGATTTAATCCGCCTGGTGACGAGGCATTTGGCTACCTTAAGAGAGTCATAGTTACTCCTACCCATTGCTCCCCGTTTTACCATAGTTGCATCTTCAAGTTATCTGGCCAGTTCACCAGAAGGGATACGCCATTATTTGACGAGCTTAAGACTTTCACAGTTACTTCTGCCAGGCGGTCCTTGAGTTTGCCCATGTATTTCCCCTGGTGACGAGCATTTGGCTACCTTAAGAGTGTCATAGTTACTCCTGCCAGTTGCACCCTGTTATATAACATTCACGTCTTCAAGCTTTCTCTGGCCAGTTCACCAGGAGTTGTAACCATTATTAGTCGCCCTTAAGACTTTCACAGATACTCCTGCCAGGTGCTCGTCGAGTTTGCCGATTTGTTCCGCCTGATGACGAGGCATTTGGCTACCTTAAGAGAGTCATAGTTACTCCTACCAATTGCTCCCCATTTTACCATAGTCGCATCTTCAAGCATTATCTGGCCAGTTCGCCAGAAGCGATACGCCATTATTTGTCCACCTTAAACACTTTTCAGTTATTTCTTGAGGTGCTGCTCGAGTTTGCCGATGTATTTCGCCTGGTGGCGATCTTTTGCAACCTTAAGAGAGTCATAGTTACTCCTGACAGTTGCAACCCGTTTTATCACAGTCACATCTTCAAGCTTTCTCTGGCCAGTTCACCAGATGTGATACACCACTATTTGTCGACCTTAAGACTTTCACAGTTATTTCTGCTAGGTGCTCCCCGAGTTTGCCGATTTCTACCGCCTGGTGACGAGGCATTTGGCTACCTTAAGAGAGTCAAAGTTACTCCTGCAAGTTGCTCCCCGTTTTAACACAGTAAAATCTTCAAGCTTTCTTGCGTCATTTCAGCACACGCAATACGCCATTATTTGTCGAACTTAAGACTTTCACAGTTATTTCTGCCAGGTGCTCCTCGTGTTTTCCCTTGTATTTCGCCTGGTGACGAACATTTGGCTACCTTAAGAAGGTTATAGTTACTCCTGCCAGTTGCTCCCCGTTTTATCAACGTCACATCTTCAAGCTTTCTCTGGCCAGTTCACCAGGAGTTATACACCATTATTAGTCGACCTTAAGACTTTCACAGTTATTTCTGCTAGGTGCTCTCGAGTTTGCCGATTTAATCCGCCTGGTGACGAGGCATTTGGCTACCTTAAGAGAGTCATAGTTACTCCTACCCATTGCTCCCCGTTTTACCATAGTTGCATCTTCAAGTTATCTGGCCAGTTCACCAGAAGGGATACGCCATTATTTGACGAGCTTAAGACTTTCACAGTTACTTCTGCCAGGCGGTCCTTGAGTTTGCCCATGTATTTCCCCTGGTGACGAGCATTTGGCTACCTTAAGAGTGTCATAGTTACTCCTGCCAGTTGCACCCTGTTATATAACATTCACGTCTTCAAGCTTTCTCTGGCCAGTTCACCAGGAGTTGTAACCATTATTAGTCGCCCTTAAGACTTTCACAGATACTCCTGCCAGGTGCTCGTCGAGTTTGCCGATTTGTTCCGCCTGATGACGAGGCATTTGGCTACCTTAAGAGAGTCATAGTTACTCCTACCAATTGCTCCCCATTTTACCATAGTCGCATCTTCAAGCATTATCTGGCCAGTTCGCCAGAAGCGATACGCCATTATTTGTCCACCTTAAACACTTTTCAGTTATTTCTTGAGGTGCTGCTCGAGTTTGCCGATGTATTTCGCCTGGTGGCGATCTTTTGGCAACCTTAAGAGAGTCATAGTTACTCCTGACAGTTGCAACCCGTTTTATCACAGTCACATCTTCAAGCTTTCTCTGGCCAGTTCACCAGATGTGATACACCACTATTTGTCGACCTTAAGACTTTCACAGTTATTTCTGCTAGGTGCTCCCCGAGTTTGCCGATTTCTACCGCCTGGTGACGAGGCATTTGGCTACCTTAAGAGAGTCCAAAGTTACTCCTGCAAGTTGCTCCCCGTTTTAACACAGTAAAATCTTCAAGCTTTCTTGCGTCATTTCAGCACACGCAATACGCCATTATTTGTCGAACTTAAGACTTTCACAGTTATTTCTGCCAGGTGCTCCTCGTGTTTTCCCTTGTATTTCGCCTGGTGACGAACATTTGGCTACCTTAAGAAGGTTATAGTTACTCCTGCCAGTTGCTCCCCGTTTTATCAACGTCACATCTTCAAGCTTTCTCTGGCCAGTTCACCAGGAGTTATACACCATTATTAGTCGACCTTAAGACTTTCACAGTTATTTCTGCTAGGTGCTCCTCGAGTTTGCCGATTTAATCCGCCTGGTGACGAGGCATTTGGCTACCTTAAGAGAGTCATAGTTACTCCTACCCATTGCTCCCCGTTTTACCATAGTTGCATCTTCAAGTTATCTGGCCAGTTCACCAGAAGGGATACGCCATTATTTGACGAGCTTAAGACTTTCACAGTTACTTCTGCCAGGCGGTCTTGAGTTTGCCCATGTATTTCCCCTGGTGACGAGCATTTGGCTACCTTAAGAGTGTCATAGTTACTCCTGCCAGTTGCACCCTGTTATATAACATTCACGTCTTCAAGCTTTCTCTGGCCAGTTCACCAGGAGTTGTAACCATTATTAGTCGCCTTAAGACTTTCACAGATACTCCTGCCAGGGTGCTCGTCGAGTTTGCCGATTTGTTCCGCCTGATGACGAGGCATTTGGCTACCTTAAGAGAGTCATAGTTACTCCTACCAATTGCTCCCCATTTTACCATAGTCGCATCTTCAAGCATTATCTGGCCAGTTCGCCAGAAGCGATACGCCATTATTTGTCCACCTTAAACACTTTTCAGTTATTTCTTGAGGTGCTGCTCGAGTTTGCCGA
>NW_026047788.1:2500-7500 GCF_023864345.2 Schistocerca serialis cubense
AAGCTTTGGTTTCCCGGAGGCTGCCCGCCGAGTCATCGGAGGAACTGCGGCGGATCGCTGGCTGGCATCGTTTATGGTTAGAACTAGGGCGGTATCTGATCGCCTTCGAACCTCTAACTTTCGTTCTTGATTAATGAAAACATACTTGGCAAATGCTTTCGCTTCTGTTCGTCTTGCGACGATCCAAGAATTTCACCTCTAACGTCGCAATACGAATGCCCCCGCCTGTCCCTATTAATCATTACCTCGGGTTCCGAAAACCAACAAAATAGAACCGAGGTCCTATTCCATTATTCCATGCACACAGTATTCAGGCGGGCTTGCCTGCTTTAAGCACTCTAATTTGTTCAAAGTAAACGTGCCGGCCCACCGAGACACTCACTCAAGAGCACCCTGGTAGGATTGCAACGGGGTCCGCCTCGGGACGCACGAGCACGCACGAGGCGCGTCGCACGCCTTCAGCTCGCCCCACCGGCAGGACGTCCCACGATACATGCCAGTTAAACACCGACGGGCGGTGAACCAACAGCGTGGGACACAAATCCAACTACGAGCTTTTTAACCGCAACAACTTTAATATACGCTATTGGAGCTGGAATTACCGCGGCTGCTGGCACCAGACTTGCCCTCCAATAGATACTCGTTAAAGGATTTAAAGTGTACTCATTCCGATTACGGGGCCTCGGATGAGTCCCGTATCGTTATTTTTCGTCACTACCTCCCCGTGCCGGGAGTGGGTAATTTGCGCGCCTGCTGCCTTCCTTGGATGTGGTAGCCGTTTCTCAGGCTCCCTCTCCGGAATCGAACCCTGATTCCCCGTTACCCGTTACAACCATGGTAGGCGCAGAACCTACCATCGACAGTTGATAAGGCAGACATTTGAAAGATGCGTCGCCGGTACGAGGACCGTGCGATCAGCCCAAAGTTATTCAGAGTCACCAAGGCAAACGGACCGGACGAGCCGACCGATTGGTTTTGATCTAATAAAAGCGTCCCTTCCATCTCTGGTCGGGACTCTGTTTGCATGTATTAGCTCTAGAATTACCACAGTTATCCAAGTAACGTGGGTACGATCTAAGGAACCATAACTGATTTAATGAGCCATTCGCGGTTTCACCTTAATGCGGCTTGTACTGAGACATGCATGGCTTAATCTTTGAGACAAGCATATGACTACTGGCAGGATCAACCAGGGAGCTGCGTCAACTAGAGCTGAGCAGCCGGCCGCCCGGGAGTGTGTCCCGGGGGCCCGCGCGAACACGCAAGCGTCCGCTCAATTATTCTGCAAACAGGAGGAGGCTGAGCTCCCCTGCACAATACACCTCGAAACCCTCTCAGGTCCCGGCGGCGCGCAGCGCCGTCCTAAGTACTTGGTCGGGTTCGAGAGAGGCGCAATCGCCCGGAGTTTGGCGAGTAGACGCTTTAGGTGCGACCACCCGTGCTCCCAACTGAGCTTGCCGCTGCCGACAGAGGCCCGGGAGCGTGCTGTCGTGGCATTGCCGGCGGGAGACAACACGCGCCACCTACGGTGGCCGGCAGCTCCAACGCCAGCGCCACAGAAGGACAAAAGCCCCACTTGGGTGCCGAAGCGAACTCTCCCAGCACAGCGCACGCGCCAACACGTCCGCACAGCTGCGATACAATCCACCTGCGAGAACCGCAGAGGCGACCGAGCAGCAGACGGCGTCGCGGCGCCGAGCGCCGGGCGGCGGCGCATCCTCAGCGCACACAGTCCTCAATCGGACCAGCACACTGCAGATGTCCACCGCGCTTCGCACCGGGCCCGCGAGGACCTACTTTGGCCGCACGGCGCCGCGTGCAGGGTGCGCCGGCGCGCAGCTGCGCCGCCTGCCGCCTCCGTCGGCCGGCGCGCCTGCCACTGGCCGCCCCCACCAGCCGGCTGTAGCGCGTGCGCCCACGCACCGCGCGGCCAGCACGCCGGGAGGCCCCCCCTCACCGGCCGGGGACGGTCCCACCCAGCCACCGCCGCGTATCGCTTCACACCCACATGCCATTCACGTTCGTGGGCATGGTGGGTATCGCTGAAACAACCGGTTGGTAGCTCAACCGATCGTCGCCATCACTGATTCACCTCTAGCGAGAACAACCGCACCACAACGGTTTACCAGTTCTTCATTTGCGTAACGTCACCAGCAAACGTAGACGTCCATCGCCATTTGCAAATTCAACGATTGTTGCATGCCTGTGTCAGGTGTCACGACACACTATGTCTGCCCACATACACGCAACAACATGTGCACGCTTCGCGAACACGTGGAAGGTGGCCCCCGTACGTATGCGATGTCCATTGCGCGAACGACTGTCAACCGGCCTCTGTCGCATGTCGCAGATGTGGAACGCAGTGCACCATGCTATCACGGTGTGTGAGAAGAGACGACTACGTCTGACAACACGCGCCACTACATCAACAGACGGCTCATGCTGATCGCCATCCACGGCATACCATACTTCAATCCAGCTCTTATAGGGAGACGACACGTAGCTGAGTGCACAATATTTGGACCGTATGGTTCGCCGTTGTTGGCGCAGTCGTGGTACGGTCACACATGTACCACGATGTATCATTCAGTACATGAGGACCAATGTGCAGTACAGTGTGTGATTTGGACGTACAACATCAGCGGACAGTTGACACAAGCCGTACCACAACGTAGGCTGTGCTTCGCCATGCGAATGCCAATGAACAACTGCGAAGGGCATTGAGCATGTACGTCCTGCTGCCATCCGCATTACAGTGTATAGCTGCAAGGTGTTTAACATGAAGCGATACTCTGGGGACCGGGCAGTGCGAGTAGCAAACTATATTGCGGGGGTTGCAGTTAGGCAACACTACACTAATTTAACGCGTCGTATGACAATTACAGAGCAGGTTAAGGCCCAACGTGTGTTGGGTTAAGGTACAATATAGGTTAGGTTAAGGTACAATATAGGTTAGGTTACGGTACAATATGGGTTAGGTTAAGGGACAATATGGGTTAGGTTAAGGGACAATATAGGTTAGGTTAAGGGACAATATGGGTTAGGTTAAGGGACAATATGGGTTAGGTTAAGGGACAATATGGGTTAGGTTAAGGGACAATATGGGTTAGGTTAAGGGACAATATAGGTTAGGTTAAGGGACAATATAGGTTAGGTTAAGGGACAATATAGGTTAGGTTAAGGGACAATATAGGTTAGGTTAAGGGACAATATAGGTTAGGTTAAGGGACAATATAGGTTAGGTTAAGGGACAATATAGGTTAGGTTAAGGGACAATATAGGTTAGGTTAAGGGACAATATAGGTTAGGTTAAGGGACAATATAGGTTAGGTTAAGGGACAATATAGGTTAGGTTAAGGGACAATATCGGTTAGGTTAAGGGACAATATGGGTTAGGTTAAGGGACAATATAGGTTAGGTTAAGGGACAATATAGGTTAGGTTAAGGGACAATATAGGTTAGGTTAAGGGACAATATAGGTTAGGTTAAGGGACAATATAGGTTAGGTTAAGGGACAATATAGGTTAGGTTAAGGGACAATATAGGTTAGGTTAAGGGACAATATGGGTTAGGTTAAGGGACAATATAGGTTAGGTTAAGGGACAATATAGGTTAGGTTAAGGGACAATATGGGTTAGGTTAAGGGACAATATGGGTTAGGTTAAGGCGCAATATGGGTTAGGTTAAGGCGCAATATAGGTTAGGTTAAGCGACAATATGGGTTAGGTTAAGGGACAATATAGGTTAGGTTAAGGCGCAATATGGGTTAGGTTAAGGCGCAATATGGGTTAGGTTAAGGCGCAATATGGGTTAGGTTAAGGCGCAATATGGGTTAGGTTAAGGCGCAATATGGGTTAGGTTAAGGCGCAATATGGGTTAGGTTAAGGCGCAATATGGGTTAGGTTAAGGCGCAATATGGGTTAGGTTAAGGCGCAATATGGGTTAGGTTAAGGCGCAATATGGGTTAGGTTAAGGCGCAATATGGGTTAGGTTAAGGCGCAATATGGGTTAGGTTAAGGCGCAATATGGGTTAGGTTAAGGCGCAATATGGGTTAGGTTAAGGCGCAATATGGGTTAGGTTAAGGCGCAATATGGGTTAGGTTAAGGTACACATTGTTGTAAGGAAAGGTGTATTGGGGGGGGGGGGGGGGGGGGCGGCGGCGGCGGCGGCCGGTTTGTTGATTGTGATTATAGTAAGTGGATGCCTGCGGCATCATCTGATTTGCCACGTCAGGATGCACCTTTGGCTCATGACAGGCGGCGCTCTGATTCCATGCTTGTGGCAGACCTGTGTCTTTCATTCCTGCCATTGTTTGTGTGCTGTGACAGGAGGCAGTATTGTGATGTTGGGTGTACCCCTGTGTAGGACGTGTGTGGGTGTTGGTGGCTTAGCTGAGCAATGGTGGTTGTCGGAAGGGTGGGATATTCTGTTTTGTGAGTGGACCTCCCGGTCTGGTTATGATAGTGTGGATTGTCTAATGTGGCGGAGAGGATGCACTGGGTGTTGTTCCATGCTGGTGCTTACATATTGTCTCTGTGCCTGTTACAGGCAGAGAGTAGTGCGTGATAAGAGTGTCTGGCTGACGTGTGGTTGTGATTGTGAGCAGAGTCTTTCAGCATGTATACGGACAGTTGTATACATTATCTGTATTTTGATGGCTCTATCTATTACTAATCAGCGCCGTGTATACGTTTCATCCGGTTCCAGTCGAAACTGTTGTATCTCTGTACATTAGTGACACGGCGAGGCCGCCATGTAGTTACTCGTCTCGGCAGCTTCCACCGGTGTATGGCAAATGATTATAAGGAATCAGTCTAGTCGTCAATACCGATAGTGTGACGTCACATGTCTGGGGTGGGGGACGCTGCGCCCTTCTGGTGGGTCATGGCCTAGAAAGACTCTTCCCACGCAGGGGGGGCTTGGACTGTCATTGACTCTTCCGAGTAATATACTTGCCGTACGTTTTTGCGACTGCGAGTGCAACGCTCACCGGTACCGA